>NC_051154.1:250757910-250808531 GCF_013339745.2 Dermacentor silvarum
ACAGTATTTCCCTCTCTTTCTGCAGTCCTTTCAGTGCTGTTATGCTTCAGCTTTAGCTTGAAATTGCTTTTTTACCCGCCATGAGTCTGTTGATAGCATCCACATGGAAAAACAAAAATGTACAGGAGTGACCTCCAGATGCTTTAATACACTTTCACGGCAGCGGTTGCAATAAAACTTTCAATTTCGTATCAATGTATGTGTTTTCCTCATCAGCAACACTAAAAGGCATGAAATAGGTCCTTCACAGATGTGACGTGCCCTCCGAAAAGCACACACCAACATAAACAAAAGCAAGAGGAACGCATGAGAGCTACAAAGAGCTCCCTAAGGGCTGTAAAATGCATTACAAAAAGAAAGTCACAAACCAAAACCAAAAATACTGTCTAATGCAAGACGTTTTTATACGATGGAAACTTCATATCATCTTAAGTCTCGACGACAGGTCATGCCCACGTTACAGTCGACGCTACAAATATAATGAATTAAATAAGTGGTTTAGAAGTCGCATATAGCCAAGTGTTTTATATTTTTTGAAAGCTATAAACATGTGCTATAAGTACAACGCAAAATCAGAAATTTACGGTTTGGGCCTAACAACGTCTAACCCCCCCCCCCCCCCTTAACAGCTGTACCCACAATTTTCAAAATACCCGAACGCTCTAGACACTGGTTGAGAGCATTCTCAGCCCAGAAGGCATTGAGCACATTGTACTTTTCGAGCCCAAGTGCAGCCAGTCTACACTGGCTAACCTCATTGTCTTTCTATCTAAACCTATCAATGCCTTTTCATTAGTAACAAAGCATTAATTCGGCCCTGAAACACTTAGTGCATAGTAAGAAAGCATTGCCACTCTGTTAACGAGGCTCCTGTGGGAGTGTGAACAAAATATTACACGACATGCAGCAGAGAATTCACAATCTCGTGCAAAAGCAGTTAAAAATTGCTTGCTCTCACTTAAGCATAGTTGTTATGCAGTGTCATCGCAAGCAACTAGACCCACAACAGCTATTGGCTGATTTCGTGATCGCAAGAACATTCTCATTAATACCATTATTGCTCATTTGAGTTAAATAAACAATATATATATATATATATATATATATATATGTATATGACCTCAAAAAGACAAAACAGCCATTTCACCTTTGCACTGCTTTTCTGAACATGACGACTGCACGCTGCTGCCCATGGCTTCAGAGATGAAAAGCGCAGCGTAGAAATTGCGGCCGCCACGAGCCGCCTTGCGTTCACCCTACGGACAGCAACGGGGCATTGCTTCCTTGTGCCCCCTTGCCAACTCCCCTGTGCAGCTTCCAGCATGCTAGTGGAAATGAAAGGAGACAAAAAAACACTTATCGGTGCGATAATTATGTCTAACTTCACTTGTCCTTGAAGGATTCGAAAACTTTTGTGGGAGGAAATTTTTGAGGTGACGTAATTTAATAGTGATGATATTCTATGATTACTTAGAAAAGTGTTTCAGGACCCCTTTAAAGTATTGCTCAAATACCGTTATTTTATCCTTCCAGCATATGACAGACTTTAGTCATACAGAGTTAACTAACGAGTACAGATTGGATAAGACATACGGATAAGCATACAGCTGTTTTGGTGCCTCTGATGCTTCAGAGTGGCTTTGGGAGACGAATAAGTTAATGAATGCCCCATCATGCACTGCTGTGCTTTCATTCATGTTGACATAGCACGGGAACCGATCTTTGACCTGAAAGCATACACCAGTGGTTTATCAATAGGTTTGAACCAGTGGACACTGAACAGGCATTGATTAATTTTTAGCCTTTTTCTATGGTTGCTGTAGTGTCCCAAATAGGTTTGTTATTTAAAGCCATAACAGCACAGCACAACACTAATCCTGCGGCCCTTATGTGAGCTAAGTGCAAGACACATTGAGCAAACAAGTTTGAGCTTATTTAGCAATGCCAGCAACAATCAGTATATAGGAATAGATGATTTCCCAAAGATAGAACCATATAGTTGATTGCACAACGTTTTCATAGTCCTGTTGCTGAAATTGTCAATGAATGTTTTTCCTGGGTTGGTTGAATTTAACTTTATTACTGCAGGATTACTGCAGGATTACTGCAGCAAACAAATAACAAGGCAGACAACACTCCTGTTTTCCTCGTCTTGTCTGTTTATGGGTTAAATGCTACAGAAATTTGCAGATTATGGCATACTACGACCGGTTACACAAACTAAAGCACCATTACATTGTTTGAAGCTGTTAGTACTTCACCTTTCCCCATGTAATAGGGTAGCGATTGCACACCTGAGCTCAAATCAGTAGTAAACCAACCGCAAAAGTTTTCAGAAGACGGAAGTCCCGAAAACGTTTAGTTTCCTTTCCAGTTCTCCCCTAGGCAAAAACTTAAGTTGATCGAGCAACGATGCGTTCCTAAGGGCAAGTATGCGCTTCACGTGTCAATGTCAGCGACGAGCCGAAAATATTTGTAATTGGCAGCACAGTGAAGTGACATAGGGCAATTTCGTAACACTCGGACTGTCAGGTAAACGTGAAACAACTCAACAGATACTACTCGTGCTCGACATTTCCGCTACGCATACTGTTGCTATTTTGCCCATACGAACCAAACAGTGACCAAATCATCTTTACACTCCATAACACGCAGAACCTTCATGCTCACCTGTATTAGGAGATCGTTGCATGTCATCAGGTGCGCGAACCCACCCATCCGCAAACTTTCGTGAAGGTCGGCGAGCTTCCGGGCGCCTGTGAACTTCACAATTTTCTTTGGTGGCCCGTGCGAAACGAGGTAAACTGCTTCCGCATCAATCGGCGAGCCTTCAGTTGAAGTCGGATCAGATGACATGCTGCTACAGTTGTCGGGTATCACAGGCGCAACGGACGCAAGAGAAAAATCCCACTCGCGTTTCGACGGTCGCAGGCTTGCCGCCGTCATGGAATAAAGAACCGCCGGCGTGGTTTCAGATTCTGAGGAGTAACCGCTGCTACCGCTGCCGCGCTTTTCACAGTTGCGTATCCAAAGTCGAAGTAAATGCGAAAGCCATAAGCCAACCACTGTACTACGAGCATCAAAACCGCAAACGACCGTGAAAGTAATTGTGAATCTCGAAGGTTGTGCTTTTTTTCTGTACTGCAAGCCCATTTTACTTATGCCGTCACCGCTGCGTTTGAAACAGTTCTCAGAGGCTATGCTTTAGCAGGCTAGAAAGGGTCATAAGACCCATGACTGGTTTTTTATATATCATTTTGTTTTATTTACAACATTGTGGTAAACATAAATAAAGATGTGTTGCAACGATAATTAGAAAAACAACCTTGAATTGCTAATTATTATTTTTGCTCACTGGTACACGACCCGAATTAATCGTGTTTACTAGGAGGCGACACAAATAGCTGTGCACCTCTACTCGGTACGCTCCATCAGCTTCAGTGAATGATGAGTTCCGCGTGCAACTTGGTGGACTTCATAGTTTGTTTTTCATTGACATTGAGTGCATATTCATGTTATATTTTCATTTCTTTTTTTTATTCTATGCATGTTAAATCAATATTTATGTACTTCCGCCCCTTATTGCTTCCCTTGAGGAATCTTTAAATACAAAACAGATATGTATGTAAACCGCGTTGTATATAAATACCATCCAGTGTTTTCACTATGAAGTTGGCGTTTTGCCATCCTGCTTCTGTGATTTCTTACTGAATATTAAAAAAAAACAATTTGCATTTCTTGCTATGTTGATAATTCAGTAATGAAGCACTGCATGAAATGCGTTTTACTTTTTGCGCCTATAGTTAACCTGCATTGTTTTGTTTTCTTTGGTATAGTCAACCAACTATTTCATTGAGTGATCCAATGAATCCACATTGGTTGATTGGATAAGGTGCTTATCACTGACTCCCTTCATGGGAGTCCTCCATTTCATGCGCGAGTCCCGACTTCGCTTCGTGACTACCTTTGGAAGAAAAGGTAGTCAGCGTCTGAAAAAAGAGAGTCGAGGTAGTCGTGACTCTCTTTTGACTCTCTTTTTTTTAAGAGTGGAAAGAGAGCAACAGCGAGGACGAACTGCAACAGTTACTCCCCATGCACTTCGCTGTTTTCGTCCGTCTCGTGGAGTGATGCAGGCGAACGCGGTATTGTCTATATATCATGAATAGTTGGAAGTTCGTCTACTCTCTACTTAACTAGATGTAAAGCAGCACTTTGCATCTTCGTGAGAAAATTGCCCTGAAATTTAAAAGGTGGAATCTAAAGAGCCGTGCACTTCGTGTGCGTGCACACCCTAAGTGAACGATACACATTAAGCGCGCAAGTCAAATGGATTACCAGATTTTCTTGGCCAATAGTACCTAACGAGTTCCTTTCGTTCCAAGGAGATTATAAACTTAACTGTAGCGATGTGTAGCTCAAAAGGGGCACGCTAAGCGATAGAGAAGTTGTCCTCTGTCGTCTTGCGTGCCCCGTTTGCGCTCGCTACACGAAGATCACGTAATGTTTCAGTTTAAATCACCGTAAGAATAATCGGACAGCTTTCCTTATGTATTCGCTTATATTTGTAAGTATGCGCAACGTTAGACTCTCCCGGCATAGCATACACCAAATGCTGAGTCTCTTCTGTATTGCCGCACCTGCGTTAAGGTGGTTAACCTCGTCTCCGTAACCTGACTTGCCAACCGAGCGGCCATGGTAATGTGGTTAGGGTACCCGACTTGTGAGCGAGAAGGCGTGAGTATGAATCCAACTTGCCGGCGCGTTTTTTTTCTCAGCCCAGTCATTTTTTATCAGCGTATAAATGGCTAATTTAATTAATTCCATCTTCGAGGAGCATCGGAAAGAATAACCGTTACTCCCTTGAGGAGCATCGGAAGAGAGCAACTGTTAGTCCTCCGCATGGGGAGTAACAGTTCATCCCCTCTCACTTACCCCCTAAAGGGAGGAATGGTTGTGGCGTATCAGTTACACCCCTATAGGAGTAACTTCAATACCCCCTTTCCTCCTTTTCTTCTTCGAGTGTATATAGATATATGGGAAGGTTTCGGAAAGCTGGTCGCCCCCCCCCCCCCCCCCAAGAAAAATTAAAACTTTCCGCCTATGCAACGGGATATGATGTGCCCCGATCCAGAGCACTGGAACGACCAACCTACGACTTGCATCGTCGCGATGGCCTGCAGAACGCCTTTAAACAACCACATGACATGGCTTCATCGTGGGACGATCATCACGAATACACGCAGCCTAGTGGAAGGTTTCGTGATGTGCGTGAGGCACATGTGCGCTTCCAGTGCAGCGTCCGTGCACACGTGGCTCGATTCTGCCCTGAGCGCCGTCGCGGACAACCGCGGTTTTACAAGAAATCAGCGGCGTCTCCTCGACGGAACAGTCGGCACGGTAGGGCTCGCTGGACACAGGACACGTACTTTGGAAACATCTTCCAGCAGAACTCCCGTGGTGACACGTTCGTTGGCCACAACTACCGACAGAACACCCGCAGCGACTCGCCCGCCTCCGTACGGAGCCTGACGCCCCCAACTGGACGCCGGTGCCGTTCATCTCCTGGTCGCCGTGTCACTTCCCCACCGCCGGGAAACTAGGTGGTGCGGCCGATGGAGGTGAGAGCGCGGAACATTTGTCACTACACACATGCATGCCTCCACCAGTTTCTATGATGCAGGACAAGGTTCACGTCCTCGTAGACGGACTTCCTACGATGGCTTTGTTAGGCACTGGAGCACCTGTTTCGGTTACGAGTTTAAATTTTAAATCACGTCTAAAGCCCAAAGTGTTGTTTTGCTGGGACAACTGTGCCACATTTCGTGCAGTGAGTGGGGAGTCGTTGTACCCTGTAGGAATGTGTGTTATGAGTGTAGCTTTAGGTCACAGAGTGTTCAAGGTGTAATTTTCTGTTTTGACTAGCTCCACGCACGACGTAATCTTGGGGATCGATTTTCTACGAGAGTGCGGCGCCACTGTAGATTGCGGCGTTGGTGGAATTCTGTTATCTGCTTTTACTGAGGGGTGTCCGCGCTGTCAAGGAAACCTCGCCGTCACTGACGATATTTTCTTGCCGCCCCAATCGATGAAGAGAGTGCCCGTTGATACCAGCCATCATCGAAGTCGTGTTTTGCATTTTCTGTAATTTCGGCCATTGTAACTTTCGTATACTTAAAACAAAACAAAAGAAAATGCACGGGTGCTGCGCTTTTGGGTGTAGCAACCGCCGGTAGTCCGGGAAAGTGCTTCTCGCGATACCAAGCGGATATAGCGACAGCAAGCGCCCTGCATGCTGTCTGGCTGCACCGGATAAAGCACGACAAGTTCACTCCCAATAGCTGAATTTGATCCAAGCAAAATGCGGCTAGAAGAGCGTCGGAATACGGGTGACTTGTGTCAACAATAACATATTGTAGTGAGAAAACCATTGCAATACAGCTCCATTGACCTGTCAATGTTCAATAATAAAATATACATTTTCGCATGTGCTGTTGTATTCTGCTCAAAACAACGCGATAGTGGCCCGGATAACTCTCATTTAGACTCCCTGTCCTTATAGACGGTTTCATCCAGCACCCACCGCGCTCTGGCAACGCTGTGCGCCGGCATCCGGCCCCCTTAGGAAACTTCCGGTAGCCGTTCTTTTGCTCGCTTTTGCTGGTATTTTTTCGCTCGCGCGCTCGTCCTGCGCATATTCTGTGTTATTTTTCGGGTATATCAATATAAGTGCGACTTGGGGCATTGAGTGTGTTGCGGGACGGCGAGTAGCTCTTGGAGCATCAACTGTTTTCATTACGTTTACTCCTCAACAGTGTTTTTCAAATCTGGGAGCCTACCAAGAGCTCCCAGATTTGCTCTGCTCACTTCATCCAAGGTACGTTACTACGTGGAGTAGCCGGACTGCTATAATGCTGAATAATAAAAGTGCTACTGCGCGATTGTTCTGGCCTTATGTCGTGTAACTCACGCTAGAGCAGCTAGACTCTCGCCCCGAGCTTGCCCGCTCGTCCAGTTTCTTGCCTCGGCGTGGATCGCCATGCTACGAACATGAGTTTAAATTATTGTTTAGCGGGTACCATGCTGCGGCCGTTTTATTTTAATGTTTTTCGTATCTGGGGCACAAGTGCACTTCTGCAGCTTTACTACCTAGGTACATGTGCGCATTGGTTTATCATGTTTAACGTCCCAAAAGCGACTCAGGCTATGACGGACGCCGCAATGGAGGGCTCCGGATAATTTCGACCACCTGTGGTTCTTTAACGTGCACTGACATCGCACAGTACGCGGATCTCTAGCATTTCGCCTCGATCGGATTGCGACGGCCGGGGCCCAAACGGCGTCTTTCGGGTCAGCAACCGGGCACCGTAACCGCTGAGCCATCGCGGCGGCATGTGAGGATTCGTGTTGGTATCGCAGAGCAGAATCACTGAAAAGTTAGTGATTTCCGTGAATGCATGTAGGCAGTTTCGGCCACATTCTAAAAGCATTTACGAATTAACGGAGGCCAATTATGGATTGCAATTTCGTGTGCAGCACTACAGGTTTCATTTTGTTAGAAGTGTGGTAAGTTCGTGAGCACTTAAGTTAGTCCCATTTCAGTCGGCCTAGGCTTCTTGCAGTGGCTGACTTTTGAGAATGTACAGTTATTTGTGAATGCATATTGAAAAGCAGAAGCAAGGCATATGACGCAGAAAACACGTGCATGTACACATGCACAGCTTACCACTTCATCCTCCATCTTGCAGCAATAAAAGTGTCATTGCGAAATGCGAAAACGTTCGTGTGCTTGTGTTGTGGGCACGTTAAAGAACCCCAGGTGCTGAAAATTATTCCGGAACCCTCCACTACGGCGAGACTCTCTAATCAGAACTGGTTTTGGCACGTAAAACCCCAGAAAGAAGAAAAAAGTGCCATTAAAAATTTTCTAGTTTTCGGCAGTCCCATTACTTGCCTTGAAGACAACAATCTGCGTTCATTGCATGTCCTCACTAATATGCTCCGCTTGTTGCTCCGGGGTTGTAACTGAGGGAAGGTGTTTGGAGCCCCACGAAAACGAAAATCGCACGACATCATCGTCCAGCGGATCGGGTAGCTCTCCGCCTCTAAACATCAGCTTTTTGCGATAACGATCTTTTGCTTCGGTGCTAAGCGCCTAAAGTAGTCGCTCGTCATCTCGACAATATTCACGATGTGGCAGCGCTTTATACCTATATAATAGTAAGCCTAAAGAAATTCTGTGTGACACACGCGCATAGGGTTCGTTTTCCACTTAGAACCGTTGGCGCACAGTTTAATGCTCCACTTTCCGAGTGCATGTAATTTATATCGTATCTAGCTAAGCAAAATACGGTTTCACTTGTGGATTTCACAGGGCCCACTGCGACAACCATCGAATCGTCCTTCAATGTAGCAAGCCTAGAAAACCCGAGGAAGAGCTGGTCGCGTATTTCGCAACGCGCGAATATAGCTGTGAGTAAGCTGCGAGGGTAAAACCGTCAGTGTAAACAAAGCCGGGATTCATGAAGGCCTTTGACGTATAAAATCCTTAAAACGTTGCTTAATTATGCTAGTTGTTAAGCAAATTAGTATACTTCTTGGATAGCATCCCAACGAGCACAAAACTTATCGGGACGGAGAGCAAACGATATGGCCCACGAGTGCCTGTAACATATGTGGCGCCTTTAAAAATATTACGATCGTACTTCCCTGTACTGCTTCGCAACGCATATTAGATGCATCATCACATCTTTTATCTAAAGTACGATGAAATGTGTCGATTTGCGATAATATAAACCGCTGAAAGCGAAGCTACATAGCGGAGCTGCTGCCGCCCGAGAAACGTGTTGGACCATATCTGGCAACAACAGTACGGTGTTGCCTGCGCGCGCTCCGGCGGTTGCGGTACTTTCCAGGTTCCAGTGACCTTACCGACGGCTAAAGCGGTGGCCGCGCTGCGACCGCGACGAGGCTAGGGTGCCTTGATGCCAGCGGCGCTGGGCATCAGTCGAGTTGCTGGAGGATCGAGGGCCGTGGTGTGAAGTCACAGTGCGGCCACGGCTCAAAGTGCAGCGACTTCGAAGAGGCGAAAACCTGGCGTACTGTAGCTATCGGTACAAAAAGACCACTCAAAAAAGATTTCACGGGTGGGCTGCGAACTTTTCAGGCACCCCTCGCACGTCGCCCCCCCGTCACAGAGGCGATCGCTTCCATCGCCGCTCCCGGCGACGTAGAAATCGGCTACAGCTTGTCTTTAACATGAAATAGTTCTTATTAGAGAAAAATTGGGAGACGCTTAAGCTTCGCCTTTTAGAGTAGAACGCGATAGCATTCGAATATCCCTGACTGCATCTCACGCTTCCCGGTCGCTGCGGCTTATGTAGCCGTAATGTTCACCGGGAAACGCTGGCTGCGGTCTTAACCTTTGACTTAGGTGTCTCTTAGTGGCACTCGCACCTCAGCGTTGGTGTTCTATACTTTGGTGTGCGGTAATCAGTGATTTCCCATTATTTCTAATTTATCCAGACACTTCAGTAACTCAACTTCTAACTCAACTTATGCTCTGATATCATATCTATAATGAAAATCATGAAATTTGTGCTGTACTATATTTTCCTATTTTTTCACATTTATCTTGAATTTGTCCCCGGTTATCTTAGCTGATTAATTCTAATTATTCCAGACACTTCAGT
Source organism: Dermacentor silvarum (assembly GCF_013339745.2). Lineage (NCBI taxonomy): Eukaryota > Metazoa > Arthropoda > Arachnida > Ixodida > Ixodidae > Dermacentor > Dermacentor silvarum. The sequence continues at coordinate 250,767,600 of NC_051154.1, forward strand.
AACACAACTTGTAACTAAACTTAAGCTCTGATATCATATTGTTAAGGTGAGTTGCGTTTATTAATGAAATGATGAATGTTAGAGGCCTAGGGAGCGATGAGATTACAGTCCGAACTCACGTTGTCTTCCCTCACTTCCAAGCGTCCCCCCGTATCATAGCAATTCCCCCTTTGCAGATAATGCTCACCGGGCGAGTCAGTTGGAGTTCCAGTGGTAAAAACGTTTAAGACAGGCGACATTGACGACGTTGTTCTTGCTTGAGTGGCGGCCAGTAGACAAGAGTCGACATATCATATGCGTGGAATCACTGAGACGTGCCATAACAACAAAGGGGCCGGTGTAACGGGCCAGGAACTTTTGGTATAGGCCGCGCTTCCGAAGTGGCGTCCATAGCCGCACCAAATCACCATTCTCGTACGATACGTGCTGATGGCGCTCGTCTTAACAGGTTTTAGAGCGTTCTTAAGAGGCAAAAGTACGAAGGTGGGCGATGCGCCGGGCATCTTTTGCGCGGCAAAATGTTTCGGCCAGACAAGTTTTGACGGTTACGGAGAACGGAAGAATATAATCGAGAGGTGTACGAAGGTTGGCGGACGTATAGGAGATAAAACTGGCTGTATCCGGTGGTCTCATGTTTTGCGGTAGTGTAGGCGAAAGTTATGAAAGGCAACACAGGTTCGCAAGTTTTGTGAGTGGAATCAACATACATAGCAAGCATGTTGATGAGGGTTCTGTTGGTCCGTTCAGTTAAACCGTTAGTCTGCGGGTGGTACGGGGTGGCGTGACGAAAATGAGACGTAGAAAGACGGAGGAGCCCTTCAACCTCATCGGCAACAAATTGCCGGCCACCATCACTGATAATAACACGAGGGGATCCATGGCGTAATATGACGAATGACAGCATGAAGTGTGAAACTTCAGCGGACATTGCTGCACAAATCGCCACACCTTCTGCATAGCGTGTCAGTTGATCGACGCATACTATAATCCACCGGTTGCCTGTCGTTGATCAGGGCAAAGGGCCGAGCAGGTCAACACCAACTATCTCAAACGGTGAATCAGGGGGCTCGATGGAATGCAGAAGTCCTGGAGGGACGCTAGTTGGACGCTTGTAGCATTGACACAGTTCGCAGCTCGCCACATACGCTGCTACGCTTTGGCGCATCTTCAGGCAAAAGAAGCGTTCTTGAGTTCTGCGAAACGTATAGGAAAATCCCATATGTCCAGATGTAGGGTCATCGTGCATTAGTTGGAGCACATCACGTCGCAAGCTTGTCGGCACGACTACAAGAAAACGGGCACCCTTGCCAGAATAATTCTGCTTGTAAAGAATGCCATCCTTTACAACGAAACGGCGTTGACCATTCCTTTTGGAGAGAAATAGAGGAGCCAGACTGGTGTCGCTGCGTTGCTCCGTCCGAAAGGTGGTAAGGTCGAGAAATAGAGGATCAACAACTGCTAGATATTCATCAAAATTCTCTGCGTTACACTCGGTCATCGTAAGGGGAAGCCTTGATAGACAATCAGCGTCAGCGGGACGACGACCTCTCTTGTAACAGACTTCAAAGTCATATTCGTGTAATCGTATGGCTCAACGAGCAAGACGGCCGAATGGGTCGCGTAGTCCGGTGAGCCAACATAACGAGTGATGGATGGATGGATGAAGAACTTTATTGGTGTCATTTAGGGCGCGTGCTAGCGCGCAGCGGGCCGCTCCCACGTCGGGACAGAAAGGCCGAGCCTCTCCGCCGCGTCGCGGGCCCGTTGGACAGCCCATAACTGTTCTTCGAGGTTGGGGCTGCGTAGAACCGCATCCCAACGGGAAGAAGTGTTGCTTTCATCGCCGCGTAACGCGGGACACCGCCAGAGCATGTGAGGTAAGCTCGTTAAGTCATTGCATAGTGCACATGCATTTGTTGTCTCAATTTCGGGGTACATTTTGTGAAGAAGTAGGGGGTTTGGGTATGCCCCCGTCTGTAGAAGCCTTAGTGTTAAAGCCTGAGCTCTATTGAGTTTACAATCTGGGAGGGGGTAGATCCTACGAGCCAAGTAAAAATGCTTAGTAATTTCGTTGTACGAGGAAGGAGAGTCCCGATAGTCAGTACCCCCAACGTCACGCTGCCCGGTACTCGTAGCTACGCGGTTGATAATCCCTCGCGCAGCATTGTGTGCCGACTCATTGAGGTTGGGCGGGACACCCTCGATCTGTCCCATGTGGGCTGGAAACCAGATCACTGTGTGTGGCTTGATCTGCTTGCTTCTTAGTATCCCTAGGGTCAGCTCGGATATGGTTCCTTTGGCAAATGCCCGAACGGCTGATCTCGAGTCACTGTAGATTGATGTCCTCTTGTCGTCCAATAAGGCCATCGCTATTGCAGCCTGCTCTGCGGTCTCAGAGGACGTCGTCCGAATCGAGATTGCGTTCGTTACTTTACTTTCATGGTCTAAGCTAACCGCAGCGAAGGCCTGTCCGTCGTCGTAGCGAGCTGCGTCTACAAAACTGTTCTCCGAAGCCCGTTCACGAGCCTTTTCCAGGAGGGCCTTCGCGCGCGCCCGACGTCTTCCCACGTTGTGTTCCGGATGGACGTTTCGTGGGATCGGGGCGACAGTGATGCGGTCCCGCTGCTCTCGAGGGATGCTGCAGAACTTTGTTTTGACTACAGTGGGGGGAACTCCTAGCTCCTGCAGGATGTGTCTTCCAGCTTGTGTGGTAGATAGCCTGACGAACTGGGCCCTCTCCTGCGCTTCCGCCAATTCCTCGAGTGTGTTATGCATGCCGAGTTGAAGTAAGCTTTCCGTGTGTGTGTATATGGGGAGGCCGAGTGATGGTCGGTGACAATTGAGAATCGGCGTCCGTAGATATATACGGGCGAAGCTTGTGGACAGCGAAGACCACCACGAGATATTCATGCTCCGTCACCTTGACGTCACCTTGTAGTTGGGCTCAGATTTACTTAAACAACCACTGGCATAGGCAACCACATGTTCTATGGTGTCATGCCATTGAACCAAGACGGCCCCGAGGCCTATACCACTGGCTGGTGAGTACTTCGGTTGCAGCAGATGGGTCACAATGGCGAAGTACGGGCCCTGAAGTTAGTACAAACTTGAGCCGCTTAAACGATGATTTGCATACTGCTGACCATTGAAATGGCACGTCCTTGTTGAGTTGACATGTCAGGGGATAAACCAGGTCCGCAAATTTAGGCAGGAAGCGACGGATGCACGAGCACAAGCCCAAAAATCTTCGCAACTCTCGTACTGACTGCGGTTGTTTGAAGCTGCTAACTGCAGCGACCTTTTGAGAGTCAGGCCGAATGCCGTGCTTGTCGGCAATATGGCCAAGAACCAGAGTATCACGCTTGCCGAAGTGACACATTGAAGGTGAGCGAAGCTCTCTCAAGAGATGTAAGAACGATGTAAAGACGGCGATTGTGCTCGTCAAATGTACGACCAAACATTACAACGTCATCAAGATAACATAGACAAATTTCCCACTACAGTCCACGCAGAATAGTATCTAGCGCTCAAACGTGGCTGGGGTGTTACACAAGCCAACCGGCATTACATTCCATTCAAATAGACCGTCTGGGGTTACAAAGGTCGTTTTCTCCTTGTCATCCTAATGCATGGAAATTTGCCAATAGCCGGACCTTAGATCCACGGAGGATAAATACGAGGCACAATACAAGCAATCAATTACGTCATCGGTCCTGGGAAGCGGGTATACATCCTTTTTGGTGATAGAGTTGAGACGTCGGCAATCCACATAGAACCTCAAAGAACCCGCCGGGGTGGCTCAGTCAGCTAAGGCGTTGCGCTGCTGAGCACGAGGTCGCGGGATCGAATCCCGGCCCCGGCGGCTGCATTTCGATGGAGGCGAAATACAAAAACGCCTGTGTGCTTGCGTTGTAGTGCACGTTAAAGAACCCCAGGTGGTCAAAATTAATCCGGAGCCCTCCACTATGGCGTGCCTCATAATCAGAACTGCTTTTGGCCCGTAGAACCCCAGAAAGAAGAAAGAGGAAGAACCGCAAAGCACCGTCTTTCTTCCTTATAAGGATCACAGGCGCAGCACAAGGGCTGTATGGCTCATGAATGACCTTCTTCTTTAGCATTTCTCCCATCTGTTGAGCAATGATTTTGCGCTCTGCAGGTGAGACACGGTACGGTTTCTGCCGGAAAGGATGAACGGATCCCTGTCAATCACGTGACGAGTACGTGACTCTGGCACATTAAATTGTTCCTCGCTCTGCGCAAAATCAGACTGCGGCATGCTTGGCCAGGAAGTGGACCAAGGCTTGGCGCTTCTCGGACGCCAACGACTTGTTGACCATACTCAGAAACTTGGCCTCTGTAGGGTGAGTGACAGCAACGTGGTCATCTGCCTCGTCGCTTAAATCTTCAATACAACAACTGCTCGCATTTTGTTCGAAGAGGGCGAGCCGCATTCCACTGCGTAGCACGACAGGCATAATAGAACAATTCAGCACTGATATAATCTCGACCGGGTGAGGTGGATCGTCACCGCAAGAATCAGGAGACGACGATGAAGGCGGGCATCGTGATGATGAAAAATTGAAAAGACTGTATTCACTTCATTGGTACATGGTTTTGACTCTATCCGAGTCTCGAGCGGTTCTCTTTAACACGGGGGCCAGGACGGCCTTAAATAACCCCTCATTGTCTTGTGGCAGCCGATGTCTCCTTCGGGGAACTTGTAGAAGTGTCAGTCCTCTGTCGGGTGGCCAAGTTGACGACCTCCTCCCCCTCGGGTCCTCTCCTTTGGTAGCTCGCCTTTGCGTCTGCTCAGGTCGTAGAGGTGTGACGCTTTCTCGGGGATGAAGGGGATTATCTCGTCACGGGAAAAGCGCTCGGGCTTGTTTCCCACATTTGAGAGGTACAGTTTCCAGGAAGATCATAGCCGCCTCTTGGGGATGAAGATAATTGCTCCGACAAGGGAACGTGCGCGGGTTTGGTTTCCCACAACTGAGATGCAGGGTTCTAAGCCGATCATAACAGCACCCATAATGAGGATCGCCCATCGGTAATAGAAAGGACGCAACGCGGCACGAGCACATTTTTCTTGGAGCAGTTGAGGGGGAGCGGCTCTACAAGGACATCAAACGTTCCAGCGTCTACAGCAGGGGTATCAACGGCCCGGGCACTCTCTTCATCGGCTGGGGGCGGCACGAAAATATCGTCAGTGACGGCGAGGGTTCCTTGACAGCGCGGAGACCCCTCAGTAAAAACAGATAACAGAATTTCGCCGACGCGCAATCTACAGGGGTGCCGCACTCTCGTAGTAAATCGGTCCCCAAGATTACGTCGTGCGTGGAGCTAGTCAGAACAGAAAATTCCACCTTGAACACTCTGTGACCTAAAGCTACACTCATAACACACATCCCTACAGGGTATAGCGACTCCTCGCTCACTGCACGAAATATGGCACAGTTGTCCCAGCAAAACAACACTTTGGGTCTTAGACGTGATTTAAAATTTAAACTCGTAAACGAAACAGCTGCTCCAGTGCCTAACAAAGCCATCGTAGGAACTCCGTCTACGAGGACGTAAACCTTGTTCTGAATCATAGAAACTGGTGGAGGCATGCATGTGTGTAGTGACAAATGTTCGGTGACCTCACGTCCATCGGCCGCACCACCTAGTTTCCCGGCGGTGGGGAAGTGACACGGCGACCAGGAGATGGAGAACGGCACCGGCGTCCAGTTGGGGGCGTCAGGCTTCGTACGGAGGCGGGCGAGTCGCTGCGGGTGTTCTGTCGGTAGTTGTTGCCAACGAACGTGTCACCACGGGAGTTCTGCTGGAAGATGTTTCCGAAGTACGTGTCCCGTGTCCAGCGAGCCCTACCGTGCCGACTCTTCCGTCGAGGAGACGCCGGTGGTTTCTTGTAAAACCGTGGTTGTCCGCGACGGCGCTCAGGGCAGAATCGAGCCACGTGTTCACGGACGCCGCTCTGGAAGCACACAGGTGCCTCACGCACATCACGAAACCTTCCACTAGGCTCTGTGTATTCGTGATGATCGTCCCACGATGAAACCATGGTATGTGGTTGGTTGAAGGCGTTCTGCAGTCCATCGCGACGATGCAAGTCGTAGGTTGGTCGTTCCGGTGCTCTTGACCGGGGCATATCATCATATCCCGTGGCATGAACGGACGCACACGTTGCGTCGTAAGGCAAATAGGCATCGCTGACACGTGCGCTTGTCGCAGCGACAGCTTCACGCCGATCAAGTTCTTCGCGTACGATTTGTCTTATCATTGACGCGAGATATCAGGATGGTATAGGACCGACATCAACACTCGCAATGGTGGTGACGCTGGTGAGTATATACCAAACTTAGGTGTAATGTGCCTAGCTTTCAGAGTCTCAAACGTGCGACAATGTTTGATCACGTCAGCTACAGACTCCAAGGTGTCCTTTCCTATGAGGAAGTTGTAGACGTCCTCGGCAACCCCTTTCAGATGTCCGACCTTGTCTTCTTCTTTCATGCGAGGTTCTACCGACTTGCACAGTTTCAAGATTTCTTCAATGTAAATTGTGCAAGTCTCGCCTGGCGCTTGAGCAGCTGCATCAAAGTCTGCTTAGTGCGCTTCTTCTTCAGAGATTGGTCCCCAAAGCAGATACACGAAGTTTTAAACCACACGAGCGTCGTGCCTTCTAGAAACAATGGCACGTTGGTCAGCCGAGTGTCCGAATAGCAATGGTTGTATCCACGACTGTAGTGGTTCAGCCACTCTTCAACGTCTTTTCCGACCTCTCCGGCGAAGGTCCGTAGTGCCATGTGTTGTTGCCACCTAGTGCCAGACGAAGACTAAGTGTTGTTGCCCCCAGGAATCGCCTCCATTGAAAGCGCTCGTAGTCCGGCCAGGCGGCGGCTTCGACGTAGTTCCAGATGTTGCGCTTCCGTGATTGTTTGTCCTGGGCTCCTCTTCGTTACCCAGCACCTCCACCAATACTTTTGCGGTGAAATGCATTTAATAATGAAATGATGAATGCGAGGGGCCTAAGGACCGATGAGATCACAGTCCGAACTAACGTCGTCTTCCTTCACTTCCAAGCGTCCCCCGTATCGTAGCACTATCTATATTGAAACCTATGAATATTGTACTGTACTATGTTTTCTCATTTATTTTGAATATCGTCCCCAGTCGTTTCAGGAGGTAAACCCTAAGTGCTGCGCAAGAAACAAGAGTGTCACTCGATGCTCGCACCACTAAAAAAGAACCAGAACGCTCGCCTTGGTGCACAACTTTTGCCGTTAGCGTTTCCCGGTAAACATTACGGCTGCATAAGCTGCAGTCGCCGGGAAGCGGCAGAAGCAGTCAGGGATCTTTGAATGCTATCGCGTGGCGCTCTTAAAGGCGAAGCTTAAGCGTCTCCCATGTTTTTGCTCGCGCTCAACGCCGTTGGCGCCGTGCTCTCTGCGTAATGGGGCCCTTAACGCCATCGCTTTAAACCTAGATGCCGCAGAGTGAAACAAATGCCTGTCAAAGCTCCATGCAGCGGCGGTATGGTCTCCGACGCGACAAGCGTCCGGCCGGCGCGCGGGGCCGTTCGTTCGGGTGAAGGCGACAGTGGCGCCAACAACTTTTCAATACGCGCGCTGGACCCACTCGTATCTAGGGCCGGTATTTTGTAGCGATGCCTTTAATGTCATAATGCCTTTTCGCGCTTATCGCGCTTTGTAAGTGGTCAGAGCGACGGTCCGGTCGCGTTGTCAACATTGATATCGTGAGCGGACCGTCGCTCTGACCACTGACAAAGCGCGATAAGCGCGAAAAGGCATTATGACATTAAAGGCATCACTACAAAATAGCGGCCCAGGATAGGAGGAGAGCGCGGCCGCCCGCGCGACTGTATTTTAACGCGACAGCGTTAAGGGCCCCGTGTCGCAGAAAATCCGGCGTCGGCGTCGGTGTCGGCGTCCGTGGCTTAGAAAATCACCCCGAACTACCCTAATCGCGCAGGCCCTCCGCATGGCGCAAGATGTTAGTGAAGAAAAATTGGATTTCTCACAGTGAAATCCGTCAGAAAAATGCTAAAATACGACTTAACCACAACCTACAGACATGGTGGCGTCGGACTGTTATTTGAATGTATGAGAAAACATCATTCTGTTACGAGGAAACTCAAACACAAACCCCTTTTGCCAGCATTTCTACCCAAGGAGGTTAAAAAAAAGAGCCTCCTTCTTTCAGCCATACCAACAGCGGCGCGCTCGGGCACGGCCGGGCTCGACTGACGCGCGCGTTCGCTTCTTACGGCCTTCGCATCGGGGCTAGATCATGCCTATCGCCGCTGCTTGGAGGGGGGCGCTGCGACCCCACCATGCTTAGAGTTACTGTAACTCTAACCCTGCTTAGGGTGCCTCGATGCCAGCGCCGCCGTTCAGGGTGGTTCCATCCTTTGACCACCCCCGCGCCGCCGCTTTCTCACGGCGACGCCATCTTGAATCACAGCGAGCGGTTGCGAGTGCTTGGTGCCGGTGCTTAGTTCGAGACACAGTGCGCGCGGATGCTTCGCTGACGCTTCTACTTGCTGGACGGTGTTCAGCAGCATGAATGACAAGCTTGTCAAGTGCATCGAGTCGACATGACGGGCTGTTGTGTTCCCAAGTGCACCGGATCGACGCGTAAAGGGCTTCGTTGTTTACGCTTCCCCCGGGACCCAGAGCGAAGGAAGAGCTGGGAAGCCCAAGTAAAGCGGTATCACTGGAAGGCAACGAGTACTCCTACATTTGCGAGGTAAGTGTCAAGAAAGTTTAGACTATCGCATCGTGTTTTTCATTTATATAAGAAAGTATTCTCTGATCCTCGCTCACGTACCTACGTTCGCTCACGAACTAAGCACTGCACCGATGCTGTCTGAGTATAGCCTATGGTTTGCGAGCGCGCGTCGCATAGGCTTTTGCGTTTTGATCGGCGCAGTCTATGCGAGTAGTACCCTTATTTCAAGGACTGACGAAAATGCTTCGCCGCGAAATAGCCTTACATTAGCTACAAATCGTCATGTAAACCAGCTATTTTACTTTTTGACGGGAAGCACACATCGTGTGTCTCTTGTTTCTTTTTTTTTCCCTCAGTTTCTTTTTCGCTACTGGTTATTTGGGACTAAAGAACGCAGTGCTTCTTCTGGGGAGAGCGGCTGTTGTGTTCGTGGCAAGCGAAGCATTGTGATTTTCTCTATTCTCAGCAGATATCTTGCGGATCTCAGGTTGTTACTTTATATAGCTGATTTTTAGACGAATATATTTGTAGCCTGATGCTCGTAAGCCGATGGTCATTCGTGCTCATTCCCGATCGTAGTGGGTACTGTGACGGTCTTTAAATGCCTGTGCACGGTATGCCCAGGTGTAGTAGAGTTAAGGGGCATCATGGGACCAAAATGTTTCGGCGCTTTCTGGCATGGTGTCTGTTGTAGCCTGTGCATTTCTTCGAAACGTGTGAAGCGAGATAATGCAGCATTACTTCTGCGAAAATTTATTTTAAGGCACTGTAATGGGTTCTCTGTATTTAAAAGGCAACTTTTCATATCAATAATCACTTTTGTTGTTTTACTTGTACTTAGAAACACTTTGAAGAGGACCAGTACGAGGGAAATCGACAGGATGGGCGCCGTCTGTTAAAGTCAACAGCCCTACATCATCATGGACTATATTTTCGAAGTGAAAAACATTGCTAATCTGTATGTGACTGTCTTAGTTTCATTTACGGTTTTTGTACGTGATATGTATGCAGTGTTGTTTATTTTTTCAATGTAGTTATCAGTGTTCTGATGGTTATTTATAAAATGGTCTGTACTCACCATCGATGTGTTTGGCTGATGCGACGTATTCGATGGTAGCTGATGTATTCTGGCTGGATATCTTGATTGATATTACCCGCGTGTGCGTTTTCTTGTTTGTATTCTTGTTTTCGATTTATATTGTGTGTAATAAGGTTGATGTACTCACTTGAACCCCCCCCCCCCCCCCATGTAACGAATAAATTACAAAAAAAACTCTCCCTATCCCGAATAGTGAGTCTCGAGCCTACCTCGCGATTTTCTTTTACCTCGTCTTTCAACATAACCTTCAGGCGCCATACAGTACATATAATTTTTCATGTACATATCTCTTTCATGATTCACTGTACTAGACATTACTAAGTAAATGTATTTTGTGCATCGTTTGGTTTCTTGTGTGTACTACGCAAGATTGACACAGACAAGTTATGTTACATTTTTCTCTACAGCACTAACTAAACCTTATTTTACATCGCAGTTATTTTTACACCAGCTTAATCCTGTCAGCACACAGTTTTGTGGACAAAAAAAGCAAAATTGCGCGTAGATATCGAACGCGAAGAGCACGCGCAACGCAAGGGAAACTAACCGCCGTGTGCGGGCGGCTGGCTACGGTAAAGGAGGCGTGACTTGTAAACCAAAATACAACAGCGAAAAAGAAAAACTTCCACACACAGGGGGTCGCAAACCTTATATACCAAGCATTGAAGCGCAAAAAAAATAGTACGTATTTCAAACATACACACGGCATATTAAATGTGATTGAATTAGGCAACTAGGGGCATGTTCCCGGCGCCATATATTTACGTCTTGTACCTTCGACGAGTTAACGGCTATTGGTTATAAAGATGTGCAGATGCGATACCGATAAAAAATCCTCATCAAGGCAAAGCACTTCGAAGTGCACCGCGAGTAACACTATTTATGAACGCAAGCGTAGCTGAGTCTGAGCTCGTGTGGTTCAATATGGCGGCGCCAGCGGGGTTGTCTCCACCCTGAACGGCGGCGCTGGCATCGAAGCACCCTAGTGATGATGATGATGATGATTTATTGGCATCCCCTTTGAAACGGAGTGGCGACAAATAGTCACCTAGCCTGCTTGATTTAATCAGGTATACTACACATGTTCGTTATCTAGCATTTTTGTATACCTTTTTCAAAAATTTAGCTTGTACCGCTGCCTATGATTTTAAGAGATCAGGTCGTATCCATCTTTTCCCTGCTTTTTTTCCACCAGTACTCTAATCGTCTCTTGCTGATCTCTACGGCTGATCTGTTTAAGAGATCAGGTCGTATCCATCTTTTCCCTGCTTTTTTTCCACCAGTACTCTAATCGTCTCTTGCTGATCTCTACGGCTGATCTGTTTATGTTTCCTTCCACTTTAAACCCAAGCGCTTCTGGGAGTTGCACGTTACCTACGGTTCTCGCTGGGTGGATCCCGTCGCATTCCATTAGGATGTGCTGAGTGGTCTCTGGATCTTTACTGCAGCATACACATGTCTCATCTAGTTCCGAATGTTTGTTCCGATATGTTTTCGTCCTTAGGCAACCGGCTCGAGCCTCAAATAGCAAGGCACTGCCCTTTGTGTTATCGTACAGATTTTCCCTTCTAATTTCTTTCTTCTCATTCTAGTAAATCTCCATTGTCCTTTTCGTTTCCATTCTTTGCATCCAATTCACGGTCTCTATTTCTCTCACTTTCTTTCTGATGACCCTTGGTTGTCTATTTACAGTTTCGATTATCCTGTACTTGGTTGCCAACTTCCTTGACCTCTTCCTCCATTCTGTGTCCACGCTTTTCATGTAGAGATACTTGTGCACTTTAGCCGCCCATTTATTTTCATCCATGTTCCTGAGCCTTTCTTCAAAACTAATTTTGCTTTGTGCTTCTCTGACTTCAAAAGAGGCCCAACCCATGTCTCCATGCACTGCCTCATTTGTCGTATTACCGTGTGCTCCCAAAGCCAACCGGCCTACTGATCTTTGGTTAACTTCCAAACCCGCAAATATATCCGATTTTAAGCATATAATGGCATTTGCGAATGTTAGCGCTGGCACCATTACTCCTTTCCAGATTCCACGCACCACCTCATACTTATTGTGGCCCCACAGTGCTCTGTGTTTCATTAATGCTGCATTCCGCTTCCCCTTTATTTTCAGATTATCTTGGTGGTTGCTTGAGTAATTCTTTCCTTCGTTTATGTGTACGCCGAGGTACTTATATTGCTTCACTATGGGTATTACTTGCTGTTGAATTGACACCACGAAGTTACTCGTGTGTTCATTAAAGATCATAATCCCTGATTTCTCTGTGCTAAACTTAAGGCCTAGATTTGTCGCTGCGTTCCCACAGATATTCGCAAGTATCTGTAAATCTTTTTATTGTCCGCTAGTAGCACAATGTCGTCTGCGTACATCAATCCAGGGACCTTCTGTTGCACCATTTGTCCATTACGCATGTAGGATAAATCAAAACCTAATTCGCTGTTTTCCAGTCGTCTTTCTATGCCCTTGACGTAAAGCGTGAACAACAATGGTGACAGAGGGCATCCTTGCTTCAATCCTTGGTGAATTCCCACCACTTCATTTCCTTTTCGGCCTTCCCATGCCACTTGTACTTGGTTGTCTCGATATATCTCCCTCAGCAGCTCCACGAAATCGTCATCTATGCCTTCGTATTGAAGAATATCCCACAACAATTCCCTGTCTACGTTGTCATAAGCTCCTTTAATATCTAGAAATGCTACCCATAAAGGTCTTTTCTGAGCTACTGAAATCTCTATGCACTGAGTTAGTACAAATATATTGTCTTCTAAGCGTCTGCCTGGCCTGAACCCATTCTGTCCACGCGAATTGCAGCGCCATCCATGAGATGAATGCGGAACCAAAATTGCTTTTCCTTTTTTTTTTTTTCTTGTCAACCCTCTCTCAACTTTGTCGTTTCTCTCTCGCCTTCAACTATCGGCGGCGCGGCCCGCGCTCGTCATCGGCCGTGCTGATAACGGCCAAAACGGCAGAAATTTTTTTCTGGCATTATACGGTCAGTTTTTCGCCTTCCGTGCTAGCAGTGTGGTCCCTGTGGTAACCTACCGTTGCACGTTTGTCGGCTTTTTTTCCTCCATGTCTCGCAGCTGTCGCTGTTCGTGTGTTGTTCAGTGGTGTACGAACACATCAAGACGAAGTGAGCCATGCGACGAGAAATTATACCACATCCCTAACGACAACAGATGAGCACCGTGCTGTTTACTTCCCGGTTTTTATTTGTGATAGTAATTGTGCGCAGTCGTACATGGCTGTCCGGTGGTGAGGCAGCAGTTGGCTGATTTGAAAACACCACAACGATGCAGTAAATCATTATGTCAACAAGCAGCGAACATAAAGCTCCTGATAAATATAGTACCACCTGTGCGTATCGAAAGGAACACGTGTGTAGGTGTACGCTTTGCACTTATTTCTTGGTAGTTGGTCGCGATCGTTTAAAAATGCGTTTTTGAGAATTAAGGTTGACATATCACAACTAGTACTCTGCCGCGATGCGAAACGAGTTCTGTTTTGTATGTTCCAACTGCGATATTATAATTTATGATCTTCACTGTTCTTCAGCATGGAAGCGTTTTTAGCCTACGCTGGAAGGATGGACCTAATACGTTTGCCCAGAGACAAGGTCAACAACCGCAGAATATGCTCGGTGCACTTCACGGAGGTGGATTTTATGGACCTAGCGAGAAGCAGGCCGTCAGAAGCTATTCTGCGCATTGGCCATTACAGTAGTTACAATAAATGTTTTTTACATGTGCGTACATGGAGCACCATCCGCGTTTTGTTGCATTCTATAGTGTGTTGCACTGTCTGCTCCAATTCTGGTTTTCGCAAACGAACACAATAAACTGAGTCCAAAGAACTGTTGTGTTGTAAGTGCAATTATTTTTAAGTATAATTTGGGCACATGCTTGCTTGATACTAATAATGAATGGGATTGCGTGCATGAAAACGCAAAAAAGAATCCACTGCGCACAAGCACGCAGCACGAATGCACGAATGGCACGGCCGGACAGGAGAGGCAAGGTAAATATACCTGGTAGCGAAGCTTCCATAGAAGCCCATACGTTCAAAACATGGTTGCTTACCGGCGGTTCATGGGGCTTAGCGCCATCTGTGTGAGGAGGGAACACTTCCGGCGGAAGAAAAAATAATTTGACGTCATATCCGTCAAAAACTAAAGTGACGTCATTTTGTTCTCATAGGCGCGAAATTTGTTTTCGGAGGCCTGCCATTAGAGCTGTATATTCAGATGCCCCGCCATTCGACTTCATGGGCGTTCCGAGTTTTCAGCGCGAAAAGCGATGCTGGAAAAGATCAGCCGTACGGGTGTCGAAATCGCATCGCTGCACGGAACATACTTTCTTTGGAGGCCGACGAACACTTTGGGCGTAGAATGCTCGTCCTTTCGTCGGACACCAAGCCCGTCGGCCAGCGCTGTTGCACGAAAACAACTAAAGTAAACAAGTATCTGACGGTCGCAACTCACTACTTTTGACTGCACAGGTTAAGAAACAATAAAACTACCCGCGTCACCTAATTCAGACAAACGTCGACATGCAACACAACACATGTGAGGGGGGCGTATTGTAACAGGTGAACTTTACGAGCGCGCCTTTCCACGCACTCCAAGAGTTGCATGGCATTGCAAGTGACAGCGGCGTCAACGCCCGCCGCTATCGATGGGCGCTCTCATGGTTTGCCCTGAAGAAAGGTATATATTGATAATGATCCAGTAAAATACAGTTGTATCTTTTCTCGCCATGCATATATAAAATGAATTAGGAATTTTATTTTCGTTGAATGAATCTAACTGCGTCTCGCTTTAATTTAAAAAAGCTTTTTTTTTTCTTTCCCAGTGTTTATTCCCTCCAAACATAGTCGCGCTTCAATCGCTGCTCCCATAACCACCCTTGCTGATGTCGGTGACAATTGGTTCTGAACCACTTTTCGCCCTAAGCTTCGCGACCTATGTGGATCGACCTTGGGAGAGGCGCGGAGCGCGCGCTTCGGTCCGGCGGTGCGTCTGATAACGCCCGCGACGAAAAAAAAAGCGCGCCGCGGATAGCTAAAGAATTTTAAAAAAAGAGCATTGCGCGTGGAATGATGGGAAGGTGAGGCGAGGCTTGCGAGGAGGATTAGGAAAGTCACGAGGGAAAGGAGAAAAGAGCGGAACAACGTTATCATAAAAAAGTAAGAAAAAAGTGCTATAGCAAAGGGGGGAGGGTAAAAAAAAAGATCGCGCCGCTTTTCTTTCTTTTTTTCTTTTTTTCGCCACCGTAGTACCGTCATTCATCCGCTAGGGCCTAACTGAAGTGCGCCTTGGCACTAGTGTCGGCTGAGCGTCTGCTATAAAAGAACCAATGGCAGGTATAGGAAGATTCACCCCCGGTGGAGAGGCCGCGTTTTACTGTGGCGGCGCGGTCCCACCGGGATGGAAGGCGCCTGGGGGAGGGGAGGGGGGCGCGTTTTGCGGGGCGAGCGGCCGCCTGTCCGGTTATATTTTAAAGGGACACCAAAGAGAAAGCGGAAGTTCAGGCGAGACGGGCTCGCCCACTGGCGGCGACGTGACGCAGCAGGCCGTAGCTTTTTTTATGTAAAAAGAGCCACGATAGGATTGATCGACTCCGGGCTGTTCAGAAGGTCCACGATGCGGCGGTGAGGCTTGGCCTTCCCGTCCCAACATGGGAGCGGCTCGCAGTCTTGCCCCTATAACAACGGGATGAAGATTCTTCCGGGCCTCAATAAATTTTACTACCTACCTACCTATTACTCGTGCCACTACCATAGCAGAGAGTATATTGAAACGTGTGAACGGAATTCGGTTGAAGAGAAGAACGAAGCTGGGCTGGATAGGGTGCGGCCATAGGTCGGCAGTGGGGAGAATATCCATCCATCCATCCATCCATCCACCCACCCACCCACCCACCCATCCATCCACCCTCCCACCCACCCATCCATCCATCCATCCATCCATCCATCCATCCATCCATCCATCCATCCATCCATCCGTCCGTCCGTCCATCCATCCATCCATTCATTCATTCATTCATTCATTCATTCATTCATTCATTCATTCATTCATTCATTCATTCATTCATTCATTTTCGCTCTTAATACACCTCATTCATCTCTCTGTATGCCCATTATCACTTTCGTTCACTTGTTTAATCATTCTTCCACCCTTAATCGCTGTTTTGTGCGCATTAGGGCCTCTTATCCTAAGAGGAACATTTCGTGTTGACGAAGCGGTTTGGGAACGGCCTTTGAAACGGAGACGTCGCCATGAGACATATCAGGCTTTCGCCTTAATAAAATGGAGAAAGAGCGATGGTAATGATGCAAACGGCGCAACAACGAACGATGGTGCGTGGGGCAGACGACTGCCCGTGAATCTCGCCTCAGCCAATGGGCGCTGCCGAAACAGCCGGAGTTTCAGGATAAGGAGACGGCATCACCGCCGCGCTTTCAGCGTTGTAACAGTTTTAATGCGACAGCGTTAAGCGCGGAAAATCAGGTGTCGGCGGCGTTGTCCGTCAGCAAATCCAGCCCGAACTAAAATCCCGTTCACTCCCTAATTCTTGTTCACTGTACCCATCCTGACTGAACCGCCCCACTTGCTGCTCCCGTAGACACTATAGCCGGAGTTCCCTATAGTAATTATTGTATCAAACTGTATGCGTGGATGGACTGCGGGTCGCGTATGTGGCAAGTATACGTATATACGTTTAGGGGAAATTGGGTGTACGACCGGTGCAACCGGGCCGTTTAACGAAACTACAGCACACTCAGAGCATGATGTCGTGTTTCAGAGAATAAAACAACGGGTACAACCTTCAAAAAAAAAATGCTGCATGTTGACTTGTTACTGCTTGCGCCGCGGCAGGAACCCGCTGAAATGCACGTTGTAGCGCCTCATTTGCCGCAGCTGCGCCTGCCGATGCAATCCTAAAGGACATGCTGGAATCGCCCGAGTCATCGTCGACGACGGTTCGTCTTCGCTTTGGCGAGGAGCTGAGAGTGGCCTTGCCCTTACAGATGTGCTAGGTTCACTCGTCAGGTCTCTGGGAGGAGGGGCGAGTGGCACGGGCGTTGCAGAAGTGCTGGGGGAGGACATCATGTTTATGGGCACCCCGCCTTCGACCATGGTGGAATTTAATGGCCCATATCCTGGAGAACCGTAATGTGGTGCCACGGATACACTAGGAGGAGAATCAGACATCAGGGAGCCCGCTGTGGCTGACATGGTGGAGCTGCCGTAGAAGGGTGTCGAGCATCGCACGGTCTCAATGCCATCTTCATCACTGCTTAGTGACAATACCTGAGGAGGCGAGTCAGAGTTGACGGAGCCCGTCGTGGCTTCCACATTGGAGCTGCCCTCGAAGGGCGTCGAGCATCGTATTGTTTCAATCTCATCTTGATCAGTGGACGACAGGTAAGGGACCGAATCATCGGTGATGTTCAATAACATGAGTTCGGGTTCTTCGTCGGAGGACAGAGATATCGGCACCGTCTCTGCCGTCTCCGAAGATGGCGTTGAAGCGTCCGCTTCGGGATAGCAACGGCGCGCACCTGGATTCGATGAGGAAGCTGCCGGTTCCCGCATGCGTCGTTGCAGGCTTGTTCCATTTCCACGACTCCGCTTTTCAGCTTTAGAAGCCGAGACACCGGGGTAAGAACGCTTTGGTGGCACGACGTCCAAACCAGACTGGTGGTGATGTGGAAGCAGCTCGCGTGCACAAGCTGATGATGATCCTAATCAACGGCACGTGCCCACATCTGGGCGTTGGCCATGAAACAATGAAGCGGTAGAACAATAAGAAGCTAGGATTTTTTTTTCTCTGTAAAATGTCCATTTATCTTTTTTTATACTTGTTCTACGCTTCATTTTCTACTTATTCTTGGTCGTGTTTAGTTGTTTTTTGTCGTTTTGTAACGACATTATCATCATCGTCGTCATTCAGCTGACTGAGTTAGCGCGGCAAAATTCTACCCATACGCGCGATAGGTAGTGTGCATAATATAGCGTACTAGAATATTCTATAGTCTAACTCATTAGTTCCTTGCAGCATTGTGGAAGCTACAGGACATTTTAGCCAATAGAAAGGCCGAACACCCCTCAAAATGTGTTCATGCGCGCCGCATTGTCTGGTCAGTGTCTGCTCTGCCGTCCTCCATGGTTGGTGGATTGACGCAACAAATGTTTTCGTGGCGTAAGCATAAGCTCGTTGACTTGAATGCGTCAGCGGGGCCCCGCTTCATCTAATACGCTTTCTCAGCCGTTCCTTGCAGCCTCCTTAGCCAGTAGTGACGGCGAACGCCTGTATACATGCCACGTCGTATGCTCAGCGTCTATTTGGGTTTTTCTTGGCCCCGTAATCACGTACCATCATGGAGGAAGGAAAAAGGAGAGAGCATGACGTCACGCAGCCAACCTTTCCAAGCGAATGCTCCGTGACGCCAGCCCTTTGCGCCTTTGGCTTTGCTAAATCTCGGCCCAATATGTGTCCCCTTGGGTCGAGATCACGGAGCAAAAACTGAAATTTGCCGAAACGTCTGGTGCCCAGTGGTCTTTTAACCCATTAGGGCCCGGCGTATTTTTAAAAGTACAGTACCATTTTCATTTGTACATAATTAAAGAATAAACATACTGTGATCTTTAGTACGCCATCTTGCTACGACCACATTGTAGGTTTTTGAGCTGCATGATGTATTGCAGCGAAGCTGTTATAGGCTAGGTTCCAGGAGAACATGTCCGGCAATATAGATTCTGCCAGTGCCGTTTCATTTTTGAACGGCTTCTCAAGATTAAGCCGTTCTTAATCGGTTAACTTTAAGCGGTGGAATCTTTAAGTAAAGCTCATTGAGGCCACTAAACCACTATATTATGGGGAGCTGTTTAAGCTGTTTGCCGCACGCAAAAGGCATGGGCCAACGTGTATTCTCTTTTCGGTGCTACACGCTCTACTCAGTTCAACAATTTACCGGTGCTTGTTGCTTGGGGAGCCGCTGTGACCGATCTGCTTGGCGATCACAGCTACACGGCGCAACATTTCGGGCGAAATATGCCTTTTAGACCATGTGGCTGCACCCAGCAAGAAGGCGAAGCTTCATTCTTTAGTGGTATACGACACATTGAAAATATCAGCATTCACCGAAGGAGGTCAAAAATCAACTGAGTTCATATGAGGCTTGCATGTAGTGTTCTTCTTTAAGAGGGGGGTATACAAGGGCGTCTTTCATGGACTGACGCTGCGAGTAGTTCTAAGTTGGTATAGTTAAACACCATTGTGGTTCGACACATCGTGATGCAAACGGTAGTTAGCTTTTCCTCTTTTAGGCAGCCGAAGCTGCTTTCTAGTGCCCCGAGCATGTTATAGGCATCTTGAAACTGCAGCGCACACAGAAGAAACGAGTAGCACACAGGCGCTGGTGTGTTATACGTTTGCCTTGTGTCCTCGCTTCTTGTGTGTGCGCTGCAGTTTCAAGATGAATAGGTACCAACTCGCCCAACTTCCAGTACTTTGATATTATAAGCATTTCCAATATGCGCTGTAAAGCACTGCTTCATGGTTTCAATTTGAATTTGTAGTGAACGGAGGGGTTTCGCGAACAATATGGGCCTCGCTTTAACGCCCTAACGATAGTCGGTGGCTTCCATTGCCGGAGGTGTCTTGCCATATTGTCCATAAAGACCGCTTCAGGCCACTATGAAACATTACATCGCTTGTAAAGGCTTTGATCTTGATCTTAACCACGACCCTTTTCTTTCAGGTGATTGCGATACATACATGAAGCGCAGTCGGGTTAAAATACATGTAGAATGCTTTTTCGGGGCGGCTGTTTCGTAAACGATGAAAGTAGTAGCCAATTTCTTTTGCGTAAAAAATGGGCGCCTATCTATTCCATTGACGCATTACTACGTCGCCCAGATTTGAGTAGGAAAACTAACCAAAGCAATAAGAGGCTTGATGAAGGCGTCGCCGGTATTATCGTATTTTAACATACTGATTTATATAATAAAGTTGACACCAAATTCGAATATTACCATTCCGTGTAAAACGAAATGTCTGTCATAACTAAGTACTAAAGAAATGGTAAGTTTGAAGCGAACCATACTAAAAATAAAATTATCTGAGCTGAATTTGCAGACATTCTTTTTACACAAACGTTTTGGCCAGACACTGCGCGCCTCCGCTTTGCAGAAGGCAGTAACCCCTGCAACTCTATATAGCTTCGATATTCAAGCAAGAAATTTTCGCGATTCACGCAGTTTCGAAAGAGACACTGTACTTTAGGCGTGACAGCGGACGGCAGAAAACACCTAGAACATCCTTGAGAAAGTACGGCGGGCGCGCCCCATGCACCGAGCATGCACGAAGCGAACAAGCGCGCACGGCAGCCGAACGAGCCGGAGCGAGCGGCGTCCTGGCCAAGAAGTCCCCGCGAGAGGGCGCCCCACCAATTTCTCGCCGCTAATAGACCTTTTCACAAACCGACGTTTGAGCAGCGCCATTGGCCGACACGAGCGACGTCTAGCGTCGCCGCCATTTTGGACTGTGCGCCTTGCGAGAGCAGGCCGGCCGCACTTCGGTTGTGTGATCTTCGCCGCGCACTCTTTCGATTGTTTTCTTCCGCTTCGCTTGTCTTGTGCCGCTTGACTTGTTACATGTTTCACGTGCTCGCGTGAGCGCTCAGTGTAATGTGCCATGGCAACAGCAAGCCCAGCCAGTGGATGTGGTGTTTCTTCGTCGGTAGCGGCGGCAGCCGCGTCTGCTTCGTCGAGACCTGGCGTGCTAATCAGCGGTATATTTCATTGTTATTGCTGGGCACATGTGACCGTATCGTCGATTGAATCTGATCACCATTACGTTTCGCGATTGAGGGTTGCCTCATTTAGCGAAAGCAGGCGCGTACGTAGCTGTCGGGCAATGCTTATAGAACCAGGTGGCGGCGGCCTGACGTCGCGTGTCAGTGGTTGGTAGATATGCGGTGGTTACTCCATACGCTTCCGACGCAACTGAACAGCTCAATCATGCAAAATTTATTGGATCTGGTGCGGTGCAGGGTGCTTATAACCAAATGTCCAAGCATAAAGCGTGGCGATCGAGCAGCGCGGTACCTGCAGCGAACCGACGCGCGGCAGTGATCACAGATGCCAGCGCGACTGATACAGCCCAGGTGCTAGATTTTTATTTTTAGTATTTGTTTATTTAGACATACTGTCAATCCCAATAGGGATTATAACAGGACCTAATTGTTATAAAGATATATTTGTTTACCTATTTTTTTACGTTGGTTTACCTGGAATGGCTTTTCTTTCGAATGTCTGAATTTGGAACAAGCTTCGCTCACGGTGAACCTTAACGTAGATCGTGCGCGAAGTTTGTATTGAAGATATCACGTACGGCAAGAATTGTTCGTGTGCGCTATCTCTGAAGCGAAATAAGCCAATAATATTGCAGCGTTAGGGCCATCTCTGCTCTTTCTCTTGTTTCCCTTACACCGTCTCACTGTGCTATGTTCATAATAAAGTAATGTCGAGTCTAAACAATTGCCGAATAAATACATATGCATATGACTGTAAACCACTACTGACCGTGAGTGAAAAGCGCTTAGTGGTCAGCGAAGCAGTCTCTGCACGCACGTAAGTATTTCACTTCATCGACTGTGCGAATTAATTTTTTTCGTTACTGTT
This sequence comes from Dermacentor silvarum, assembly GCF_013339745.2. Lineage (NCBI taxonomy): Eukaryota > Metazoa > Arthropoda > Arachnida > Ixodida > Ixodidae > Dermacentor > Dermacentor silvarum. Next base: position 250,789,143 of record NC_051154.1, read on the forward strand.
ATTCTTGCAAGCATGATGCTATTGTCCGCGTACCCATGCGAATACCGTTTTTTTACGTTCTTAATTGCGCGGGCTCATTTAGCGCATTTCTACGCCACGCACAGTTAGCGCATTACGGTTCCCGAACTCTAACACTGGCGCTAGGCCGCACTGATGAGGTTGACACGTTCGTTTTTGCATTCTCTTGCTGGCCAAGCACATAGACAACGCTCAAAGATGGGTGAGCTCGATGCAGCACCACACTGTTGAAGTTAATTACCTTTCTGGGCAGGGCTGCGTAGGGTGCGTGTGAACGCAGAGACAATGTTTTGGTGGACACAGGGTCTGCATACATCTTCCATAGGGCACGATTTTTAGAGATCGTTGCGAAGTGTATTTACCGACTAGTTCTCTCGCAGAGTGCTCCAGTTTGTCTTATACCGGTCTCACACGGCCACTTTTGATAGCGATCGAGACCGATCTGGATCGGAATGTTCGACCGCGATTGGCTCCCTTCCGCAGATTGAGCAAAGAAGCCAATCGCGACCAAGAAATTCGACCCATATCGGGCTCGATCACGATCAAAAGTGCGCCGTGTGACCCCCCCCCCCCCCTGTATTAGGCACTGGAATGAAGTCGTGTTTGAAAGAATAACAAATGTAGCCTCAGCCACTACATACGAGAAGATATTGCATCGAAGAGCTGACAATTCTCGCAACCTGTTGGGAAATGTGCCGAAAAGAGTTTACCAAAATGCGTTATTTACTGATGTGTGCATTGGTTCAGATTAGACTGAAATGCCAAGTCCTCAGGTGACGCAGGAAACCGGCGAAGCGTGAACATACCATATCGCGGCAGGGTCTCGCGGAGTGCTGTGTTGTGGACACACTTAGTTCCCCAAATCGTTATTTTCCGCTGGTTGTTTGTGCACCCATAAACTGCACAGTGCTGGCCTGTAGCCTTTTGATGAGTATATATGCCATTATTTACGAGCGTAAGTCATTCGGGACAAAAATAAACGGAAACATCGAAGGAAAGCTACCACTCCCAATGCAAGCGCAAGGCTAGCTCACAGTCCAGACCGAACAGGCAACACTGACACATACTCTCCACGCCAGACCGCCGGGAGCGCCCTCGTGAAAACGTCTATAGGTGGATAGCAAAATCTCGGTTGTCGCAAAGGATTGTGGGGTACGGCGTATTCTGCTAAGACTTCCGGTTCGAGACCACGACGCCCTCTATGCCGCCGTCACTTCATGCCCATGCTTCACGCGCTTGGTCTTTTATGTACTGCGGAACTTTGGTGAAAAACCACGATACCAGCACCGCTGGGCAGTTCCAAAACGTAGGTGTGAGATGTTGGCGCCCTTAGACTAGTGTATTTTTAGGTGGCAGGCATTTCATGCCCTAACGTACGTGTTTGTGTCGCGTCCAATAGTCATATAACGTTTATCACGCTCAAACGTTTGTCGAGCGCAAATAAACGTTTGTTAATTTAGAAGTAGTTTTTTATAAGCGGTAAATGAACCTAATAAGTGGCTGTTTGTAACGCTTCCCATAGCAAACGGTGCAGTCGATCGCTGCGTCCGCTGTTTTGTCTGCAGCGGTGCCCAGCGCGCGCCATGTCGTCGGCTGCTGTGCCTCGCAGTCTCCCGTTTTTTCTCAAGAGACGCATGTCGTGTATAACTGCAGAGAAAAAGCACTGATTTAAGTATCTGAAAAGTCCACGAATTATTTTGACGTTACCTCTCCCCCGTCTCTCGCGCAGCCTCAGTTGCCTTTTCGTTGTACCGGAATGAAGACGGCACATAATCAGTGAAAAAAATCAATGTGCTGAGGATCCTTGCTGGGTGCACCTGTGTGTATTTCAGTGATTGTTAAAAAGGGGGTATTTGTACTAGAACGTTAGTAGACGTAGTTATTCGCCAAAACACTTGCCTGTCAAGAAATGATCTTCACATATTCTGGCTCCTACGTTCGGTGCCCACAGCTCGCTGTCCACGGTTGCTCGTTTGACAGCAACTGCCCATTTACGTTTGTGCGCTTCATTCCATGGAAAACAAAACATTTTTTTTTCCTTTCACGGAAGAGTTCGCGCACCCTAATGCCGAGCAGCCAACCATAATCACGTTGCTGAAGCGTGTTTTCTTCGCGAAAAGCGGGAAATCACACTGTGGAAACTGCTGACAAAGCTGAATGAAGCAACAGAAGCGCTAACCCTTGAACCGGAAGTCGCTAGCTGACGACATCGTCATTTCGCTATCCACTTTAGGGTGGCTAGCAAAATGCTACGCGATCCACCTTATAGGTGCATCGCGTAGGTGCCGCCCACGCTCCCCCCCCCCCCCCCCGCTTGCACGCGGGGATAGCGCTTATTATTATTATTTTTTTTGTAAGCGAAGCTTTATAGGCTCACAAGTATCCGCGGGAGTGGTGGCGGCGATGGTGTGACGCTGAAAAGTGGGCCGATCCTGGTGATTGCGAAGAAAGGGTCCGAGCTCCATGGCACATACCCCTGTGGGCTCGGGGACCTGTAACACGCCATTTAATTAGCTTTGTCACACGTGGGACCCAAATAGACAAAATGACCAGCCCTTCTTCTGTCAAGAAAATTGGGGTAAGCGAAGCTTGTGGCAAGGCGATACTGTCGCAGTCGTTCCGCTTTGTTTCGCCTAAACTAAGGGTCGGCGGCTTTTCGCCAACGTTTGGCCTCAACATCGCGTATCCGCAACTCGGGGTCCGCGTTTTACATGGGCTGCGGAAGCCCTCACACTAGAATCGTACATTTTTTTTAATGAGGTGGGAGTCGGGGGTGTTAAAACCACGATTTCATTATGAAGCACAAGGTAGTGTTGGCGCCGGATTAATTCTGAATACGTGAGGTTCTTTAACGTGCACCTAGTGTACGTTCTTGCATTTCGCCCTCGTCGGGATACGGCCGAACGAGACCGTAGGCCTAGCTCACTGACCGCCGCAGTGACGGCCGACAGCGCTTGCGATCTGGGCTGCAGCTCATCATAGTGCGCTTATTTTTGACTGCACGATTAACGGGGGCTTAAACGAATTGGTTTCCTCGGTAATTTTGGTGCGAATAGAAAACGAAACGTAGTACTTGCAAGCGAGTCGAGCCGCCTCGGTGAGACGGCCGCTGCTTGAGTTTCCGTCTGCGATACGAAATGCCGTCGGATCGTTGCTCCCGATCGGGCGGATCGGGGTTTAGTACTGGGCGCTGCTTAATGAAATAAGCGCAAATTCGATAGATTTTTTCTATTAAGAACCATTTCATGTTAAAGACAAGCTGTAGCCGATTTCTACGTCGCCGGGAGCGGCGATAGAAGCGATCGCCTCGGTGATAGGACGGGCGAGGTACCGACCCACGGTGACGCCGGCTGTGTAGGACCGCGCAATCTGAGCTGTTGGCCGCGGCCGTCCGATCACTCCAACTCTGTACTAACACTGTACATTTTATATCGCGCTAAAAATTTCACTAATACGTTTAGGCTGGTTTATGACATCCACACTGCAATTAACGCCGCTATGACCGTGCTGCCTGCGCATGTGAACGTGTGATAGGATATCTACACTGCAGGTGGCTCAATTCTTTGAGATGAAAATAAATTTGAATGTGACGTGCTTTGTGGGGCATCTGCTCGCTCGTGCTACAATCAAGGCTCATCTTATACTAACTTTCCCACAGTGCGGCAAGAAATTGTAATGACACACTAATAACGATCTTAAGAACATAGGTTGGCAAATGCACGCCACTCAAAATAAAAGACAAGCTTAACGGTTACCAAATGTTTTGCGGATAATGGCTCATCTGGTATAAGAAACCAACTTTCACTTTTTGCCACGGTGGCTCATTGCTTGCGACGGTTTCGATCAACTGGAAACCTATGAAAACTTCAGCATCTTGCCTATTTCGAAGCAACTCAGCTCGTCAACATACTGCGCCTCCTTCGTTGTAAAATCATAGAATAAAGACTTCACACTTGGAACCGCACAACCGCCCGCGAAACTCAGCGGCTAGTAATATTGTTACGGGGAGTATTTAATTTACCGTAAACGGCTAGCGCTTGCCTAGTCAAGACTGCACAGAGCGCACAGGTTCCAGCACGTTTCAGTCCCACAAGAGAGCCTCTGACCCAGCCTCACTACAATGTCTTTGTCTTTGCCATTGCTCGTGACATATTATCCCCGGCCGATGAAGCACCGTCCCGGTGCTTGTTGTGATCAAAATGGATTATCACAGTTGTAAAGTTTGAGGCGGTAAACATGTACGATGTCACTTCGCGGTGCGGCAGTCGATGAGGTGGATGCCATGGGAGATATCTCATAGGTGACAGGAGTCACCTGGCGCAGCACGCGGTAGGGTCCGACGTACCGCGACTATAACTTTTCACACAGGCCGACACGACGAGATGGGAGCCAGAGAAGGACGAGAAAGCCCGGTGGAAAATCAGTATCCCGGTGTCGACGATCGTAGATGGCCTTTTGTGCGGTCTGCGATGGCGTGAGTCGAGCACATGCTACTGTGCGCGCGACGAGCGCACGCGTGATGACAACTTGCGCATAGAAAGTCGTGGGCGTGGAGGCCGGATCAGAAGGGAGCAAGGTGTCAAAGGGTAGTAAGGGATGGCGTCCAAAGATAAGATAGAAGGGTGAGTAGCCGGCAGTTTCATGACGCGATGAGTTGTATGCAAATGTGACGAACGAGAGCGCAACGTCCCAATCATGGTGGTCATCGGAAACGTACATGGAAAGCATGTCGGTCAGGGTACGGTTTAAGCGTTCGGTGAGTCCATTAGTTTGAGGGTGATATGAGGTCGTGAAGTTGTGATGAGTAGCACACGATCGAAGTAGATCGTCAACCACACGAGACAGGAAGCCGCGACCGCGATCTGTTGGTAGGTGACGTGGAGCACCATGTTGGAGGATGACGTCGTACAGTAGGAAGTCGGCTACGTCTGTGGCGCAGCTGGTTGGCAACGCTCGAGTAATTGCAAATCGAGTGGTATAATCCGTAGCGAATGCAATCCAGTTGTTGCCTTTCGTGGAAATTGGAAAGGAACCCAGCAAGTCTAGGCCCACTCGATAAAATGGCTCGGCTGGAACGTCAATTGGCTGAAGGAGACCAGCAGGTAGAGTCGCAGGTTCCTTGCGACGCTCACGCAGGTCACAAGATGTTACGTAGCGTCGAACGGACCGATAAAGGCCCTTCCAGAAAAAACGTCGTCGTATGCGATCATAAGTTCTGGAGACGCCTAAGTGCCCGGAAGTGGGGGCGTCATGAAACTGGATGAGGACATCCCTGCGCAGATGATGTGGGACAACGAGCAGGAGTTCTGCGCCGTCAGGGTGCATGTTGCGGCGGTAAAGAACGTTATCCTGAAGCAAGAACATGTTGACGGAAGGGTCGATGGTGCCGGATTGCAGACGGTCAATAAGAGAGAGCAAAGATGTATCTCGACGTTGTTCGTCGGCCACATGGGTGAAGTCTGTTATCGCCAAGACATAGGTGTCGGGGTCCATTTCAGTGGAGTCGGATGGTTCAACGGGATGGCGGGAGAGGCAATCGGCGTCATTGTGTAACTTGCCAGATTTGTACACTACCGAGAACGTGTACTCCTGTAATCGTAATGCCCAACGGCCGAGCCTCCCTGTGGGGTCTTTGATGTGTTGAGAGCCAGCAGAGCGCATGATGGTCTGTTATGACCACGAATGGCCGTCCATATAGGTACGGACGGAATTTCGCGACAGCCCAGACAAGAGCTAAGCACTCCCGCTCAGTAATGGTGTAATTCTTCTCCGACTGTGACAGAAGACGACTAGCATACGCCAGCACACGGTTGGCTCCGTTCTGTGTTTGGGCGAGAATAGCACCAATGCCATGGCCGCTTGCGTCGGTGCGAAGTTCTGTTCCAGCAGCCGGGTCAAAATGAGCCAGCACAGGTGGTGTGGTGAGGGCAGATATCAACGACGCAAAGGAAGACGCTTGGTCCGCGCCCCAAGAAAAGGCCGCATTCTTTTTGAGTAGGTCCATGAGGGGTCGAGCAATGTCCGCGAAGTTGAGAACAAAGCGGCGAAAGTAGGAGCAGAGCCCAAGAAAGCTGCGTACTTCTTGCGTGGACCGTGGAACCGGGAACTCGCGGACGGCGCGGACCTTGTCAGGGTCCGGTTGGACACCAGTAGCGTCGACTAAGTTTCCAAGTAATTTGATCTGGCGGTGCCCAAAGGTACACTTAGATGAATTGAGCTGGAGTCCAGCCCGGCGAAAGATGTCGAGAATGGCCGACAGACGAGGGAGGTGGCTGTCAAAGCTGGGCGAGAAAACGATGACGTCGTCCGGATAACAAATACAGGTCGACCATTTCAGACCGCGTAGAAGAGTGCCCATCATGCGTTCAAAGTTGCAGGAGCATTACACAACCCAAAAGGCATAACCTTAAATTGGTAGAGGCCGTCGGGTGTGATGGATGCGGTCTTCTCGCGGTCGCGGTCATCGACGGCAATTTGCCAGTATCCCGAGCGGAGATCTAGCGACGAGAAATATTTGGCACCATGGAGGCAGTCGAGCGCATCATCAATTCATGGGAGAGGATACACATCCTTCTTCGTTACCCGATTGAGATGGCGATAATCGACGCAAAACTGCCAGCTGTTGTCCTTCTTTTTCACAAGCACCACAGGGGATGCCCAAGGGCTAGAGGAAGGCTCTATAACATCTTTATCAAGCATTTTCTCTACCTCCTTTTGGATGACTTGGCGCTCAGAGTGAGATACACGGTAAGGGTGCTTGTGAAGGGGGCTGGCGTCTCCAGTGTAGATGCGGTGGGCCACTACATGTGTACGTCCTAGTGGACTGTTCGCAACATCAAATACGTCAAGGTACGAAAATAGGACGCCACGGAGTGCTTCACTTTGGGAAGGTAAGAGGTCGAGGGATATCATTTTGTCCAGAAGTGCCTGGGTTGGCGCCGGTATGGCAGGTTGCGTCGCGGTCTCAGCGTCAGCAGCGAATGCAGAAACAGTACATTCTTCCAAAGGTGACAGTTCGGCTAGTGAAATTCCTTGAGGCACGAACATGGGTCGCAGTAGAAAAGTTGAGGACTGGAAGCAACGTTTTGTTGTTGGCACTAAGCACTACGGTATGGGGAAGTGCGATGTTGCGCGAGAGGATCAGATCTGTGACGGGAGCGACCACATATTCCCCATCAGGGACTGGGGGAAACGGTGACATAAGGACGTAGGTAGCAGCCTGCGCGGGTAATCGTAAAAACGGCAGGGAACGTAGGCGAGCGTTACTTGATGCGGTGTCATCAGGACACAATGACAGTTCGAGCCGCAAAATGCCAGAAGAACAATCGATGAGGGCAGAGTGGGCGCTCAAGAAGTCAATGCCAAGAATGACATCATGTGGGCAAGCGTCGAGAACAGCGAAGAGAACTGAAGTGTGGTGGCCGGCAACAGTAACGCGGGCAGTGCACATACCAAGAACAGGTGTTCGGGTGCCGTCAGCTACTCGCACAGTAGGAGAGACGGTAGGTGTCAGCACTTTGCGTAGGCGGCGTCGGAGCGTAGAACTCATAACAGATATGTGGGCGCCAGTATCGATGAGAGCAGTAACGGGCACGCCGTCGACGAGAACACCGAGCAAATTGCGTCTTGAAGTAGGGGTCGATAGAGGTTTTGCGGTCCTTGTCGTCAATGCAGCCTCACCTCCCGGAGCTGCACTGGCTAGTTTCCCGGGTGGTGTCCAGAGGAAGCCGGAGAAGGAGAGCGACGGCGTTTAGGGGAGCGCGACTGGCGACTCTGAGGGGACGGCGATCGGCTGGACCAGTGTCCTTGTGTGGCAATATCGGCGTAGGTCGATTCTGAGCGCGAAGAAAGACGGTGAGGATTACGGGCCGGGAGTTGGTCGTCAAGATGTGCTGTAGTACGGGCCACGATCTTGGCGGCGGTCACCGGGGAAAGTTGGTCGGTAATTCCGACGATTGCGGCAGTGGCGTGAAATGTGGCCGACGCGAGAGCAAGAAAAACAGATTGGTCGATCGTCTGGCGTCCTCCACTCAGAAGGGTTGCGGTAGCGGGGTGTGAACTGGGGAGCGGAAGCGGCAGCAGCAACAATTGGGGCGGTGTGGTGTTCAGTGGGAGGATCGGAAGCGCCCATGGGCGGAGAGGCGTAACTGGGGGCGTGTGGAAATACGACGCCCATATTTGCAACCTCCTGACGTACGACGGCCTGAATGAGAGATATTGTGGCCAAATGGTCGTGAGCAGGTGCCTGATAAACGGCTGGAGCCATGGCTTAGAGCTCCTGGCGAACAATCCTGGCCAAGTTGTTAGGCGGCGAGAACGGAGGGGGCGTCACGGGATCATCACACGAGGAGGTCGCAGCTGTATTCGGGAGTCTGTTAAAGCGCTGAGTAATCCGCCTGCTTTTTGCTTGTTCAAACCGCTGGCATTCTGTGATAATGGAGTCAACCGTGGTGCAGTTCTTACACATGAGGATGTTGAAGGCATCGTCAGCTATGCCTTTCAACACGTGGCCAACCTTGTCCGTCTCTGGCATGTCTTGGTCAATGGTACGGCACAAGGCTAGTACGTCTTGGATGTATGCGACGTACGACTCCGTGGACGTCTGAGCTCTGGCCTCCAGCTCGTGCCGGGCTGTCATTTGGCGCGCGGCCGATCGGCCAAACAATGAGCGCATCTTCTCCTTGCATAGGTCCCAACTTGTAAGTTCTTATTCGTGCGTGTTAAACCACACCCGAGCCGTGACCCGTAGGTAGAAAATGACGTTGGCAAGCATTAGTGTCTCATCCCACCTGTGGTGCTTGCTGACGCGCTCGTACAAGAGGAGCCAATCGTCGACGTCTTTGTTGTCCGTGCCGCAAAACGTGCCGGGGTCGAGGGCTACGAAAGAACCACGGTTGCCGGCGCCGCGGGCGCGGGCTGCGATGACTGCGAACTGTCTTCGGCCATGGAGGCGGGAGAAACGTGGCGTCCGCTCCGAAGATCCAGGGCCGGGTGGAATAGAGCCCGCAACCTCCACCAAAAAGATGTTACGGGGAGTATTTAATTAACCGTAAACGGCTAGCACTTGCCTAGTCAAGACTGCACAGAGCGCACAGGTTCCAGCAGGTTTCAGTCCGACAAGAGAGCCTCTGACCCAGCCCCACTACAATGTCTTTGTCTTTGCCATTGCTCGTGACAATATGCACTGTCTCTCCCTCTTGCAGAAAAAAATGATACGCTTGATATGTAATAAGCCGTACGTTGTTCCTACTGAGCCACTGTTCACAACACTTAATCTACTTAGAATTCAAAATCTCTTTCAACACCGTTTGGCACCGACGTATCACAAGGAGCTCAAGCACGCGGTAAACGGTATTCGAAACATAGCTCGTATACACGAACATGTCGCAGCCTATGACGCTGAACACCTGAACACCTGAACAATGGAACATTCCGCACTCAAGAACGAATTATGGTCAACAGATGCTTCGACATACGCTTCCGACTTTACTCAACAACCCCGCCTTACGAGTAATAGATCTTCTGTCCTGACGCAGCTTGGAAAACTACTTTCAGTCCAACTAATGTTTGCTGTTTATTGAGTTTGTGCATATGCTATGCTGTATATCCCCTTTTTTCTGTTTCTTTTTTTTTCTTTTTGCTTTAGTTTGTGCTGTACTGAATATAGTGCAATGTTACGTTTTTTTTTCGTTTTTTCCGTTTTTGTATCTTAACACTGCTTCACGTAATCTATAATGTTCATGCATAAATTTATTATTTCCTTGTGAACACAGACAACTTGTTTTTCTAGTTATTAAAATCTATTACTTCCTGTTTGTATACATATATTTTTGTAAATTGACGCCTACGCATCAGTGTACTCACACGTGAGTGCCCGATGCCTTCTGTTGCGTTTGATGGTTTTTTAGGCTGGTCAAGTTGCCTGCGCGCAAATTTTCACCCAGAACCCCACCATTTTATTATTTTCATAGGAAATAAAATATCATTCTTTCATACTGTGGTAGGCGCGACACGGGTAGCGGCTCGGCGGTGGAGTGACTACCATGCGAAACTAAATTTCGACGACAGCGCCACCGCATTTTCGTGACGTAGCGCCATGGTGTAAGTGTATAACGTGAGGTATTTTCTCGCCCAGCGGCCACTATTTAAACCTCCGGCCACTATTTAAAACGCGCGCGCCGTGATTTTCCAGCCGGACTCGCAAAGAAAATAGTCTCTCTTCTACTATCGTGCGCGTGCCTGCCAAGCCACAGCTGCGCACTACCTGGCCCAACCTCGCCTAGCCGCACATGCGTGTGCGCCGCGCTTCCCCTACGTGTACTCGGACCGCATGTGCTTCGCGAGGCGTTCCCCGATGCAACGGACCACGAGGAAATGCTTATACACTTCGTACAACTTAGCATCACTTGGAATTTCTTCGTATAACTTTGCATCCCTTCGTATAGCCACGACCAGCTAGGGACCGATCAGCTCCGCTGTGTTTAGTCTTTTTTCTTTATTCTTTATTCAGACATATCCCCGCTTAGCCCGAAAGCGTTACAGCAGGGGGGTAACAAACATGAAAAAATACATCTTGATTAACACTGCACACCTTTTCACATGACAGCCGATTCCACTGAGCAATAGTTTTAACAAAAAAGGAATTGGCATACAGGCCCGTCCTAGCCCGGTATTCTCTAATTTTGCACTGGTGGTCAGTACGTGCAGACATATAGTTTGGCGGTTTTAGGTACATTTCCCTATCAATTCCAGTTTTGTTATGATATATTTCATACATAAGTTTTAGCCGCAGTTTCTTTCGGCGAGACGATAGCGATTCCCAATTGAGCTCTTTTTTCATTGCCGTGCAGCTGTACCTCCTCCCGTACCTACCCAAGACGAACCTGGCTGCTCTGTTTTGTATTTTCTCTAGTTTATTTATGAGACATATCTGTGATGGGTCCCAAAGGGTACAAGCATATTCCAAAATAGGTCTTATACAAGTTAGGTACGCCGTGCTTCTAAGGTTAGAATTTGCACATTTTAAATTTCTTTGAATGTAATTCAAAGCAACTGCCGCTTTGCCAACCACATAGTCCACATGTGCCCGCCAAGAGCAGTCGCCCGACAGCATCACGCCCAAATATTTAGTCATGAATTTCTTGCTTAAAATATTATTCATAAGATAGTAGCTGGCATCGATTACATTTTTCTTCTTAGTAAACCGCACATGGACGCACTTACCCGCATTCAAATTCATTTTCCACTTAGAGCACCATTCTCAAATACGTTCTAGGTCGGCCTGCAGTTTGACAACATCATTTTCATTATCAATTTTTCTATACACAATACAGTCATCCGCGAAGAGCCGCATGTTAGAGTCAATACCTAAGTTAATGTCATTAATATATATGAGAAAAAGAAGAGGCCCCAGGACAGATCCTTGCGGGACGCCTGATGTGACCTCAAGATAATCTGAATTAGTACCATTCAAGACAACACGTTGACGGCGATTTGACAAATAGTTTTCTATCCAGCTAAGAACACTGGAATCTATATTTAACATTCGGAGTTTATGAAGTAGTAAAGAATGGCAAACAGTATCAAATGCCTTGCGGAAGTCTAGAAATATACAGTCTATTTGCCCACCCAAATCAACTACAGAAGCTAGGTCATCATAAAATTCAATCATTTGTGTCGTACATGAAAACCCCTTGCGAAATCCGTGTTGTCTGTTCGTAAGCACTGCGTTATCCATTAGATGTTTCATGATAGCCTTGTATATTATGTGTTCCATGACCTTGCATGAGATAGAAATAAGTGAGATGGGTCTATAATTAGTAACTTCTTTTTTAGAGCCTCCTTTGTGAATTGGGACTACATTTGCTATTTTCCAGTCCTGTGGCATCTGACCAGTAGTTAACGACTTGTGGAAAATTAAATAAAGGTAAAGCGAGATGGCATGAGCACAATGTTTTAAAATTCTTGGAGAGATACCATCAGGACCGATAGCCTTACTTTCATCAAGGTTCTTTAGCAGGGATTCAATGCCGCTAATGCTAAGTTCGATTGGTTGCATAAGAGGAACGTTGCTATTTGATGATTGTGGGCTGCATGCAGATTGAGAAAAAAAGACTGATTGGAAATATCTGTTTAGGCATGTCGCTTTTTCTGCATCGTCAGAAAGAGTGCGTTCATTGTAAATAATTTCATTTATTCCAACAGGATCAGACCCACATCCCTTCAAATACTGCCAGAACGGTTTAGGATTTGTTTTCATTTTGTCAGTTAATCGTTTAAGATACTGTTCTTTTGCTTTTTTCGACAGGCTTTTGTATTCGCGTGTTAATTCTTGTAGCCTTGTAAAATGCGCGTGTGTCTTTGTTCTTTTATATCTTTGAAACTCATGCCTTCGTTTTTTAACTCGCTTCAATACACGAAAGGTGATCCATGGTTTTTTTACGCTTTTGGAGCCTAGCCGATTCAATACTAGGTATGAACTTCTCTGTAAGATCTAACAGCTTTTTTCTAAATGTGCTCCACAAATATTCTACTTCGTGTTCTTCCGCAAAGCATTCAAAAACAGGAAGAAAATCAAGAAGTTTATCAGAAATTGATGAATAATCGCCCTTTTCAAAGAAGAAAACTCTTCTACTAATGCGCCTTTTTGTGCGCTGTACTTTCGTTTTAATCCCTGCCACCACAACCCGATGATCACTAATACCTGGAATGATATCGACATTACCTACTAAATTTGGCGAATTACAAAAGAGAAGATCCAGGGTACTATTTATTCGAGTGGGTTCAAGGACATACTGAAAAAAGCCGAAACTATCAGCCAGGTTCTTCATTTCTAGATTGGTACGGCTAGCCTTCATTAACTCGCATGTGCCGTTATCCCACTTTAAGTCGGGCAAATTAAAATCACTGGCGAGCAATATTACTTGGCCAGATGCCTCCGAAACGATATCGTACATCATTTTCAAAACACGGGAATCCGTACTTGGTGGTCGATAAAACGCTCCAGTGACAAAAGAAAGATTGTTAGCTAGTGTAACTGTGCACCAAACCGACTCGACCGAGTCATGACCGATGTTCAGCATCGAAGACGAAAGGGACGAATGAACTAATAGAAAAACACCACCGCCATGACCCGGCCTGTTGTTGCGATAAGCAGTATAGTTGCAGGGGAACACCTCACTATCAGTGATGGATGGGTTAAGCCAGGATTCAGTACCAAACACTACATCTGCCTTTAATGACTCAACCAATCCAGCAAACTCATCTATCTTGTTGACTATACTACGGCAATTTACCACCGCAATAACTAAATCACGATGAACAAAGCAAATATGATTTGTATGTCACCGTTTTGACAGGGCAACAACTTCTTCCTTCTCATCGTCCCATGTAAACGCTCTGCCATTTATGATCAGCTTATCGGCCTTCAACTTTACCTGGTTTTTCTTATCTGCCTTCTTTACTTTTCCGTATTCCCAAAGTTTCTTTCGCACTGCTCGAGTTTCGAATGAAAAGTCCTGTTCTACACTGTAAGAGGAGCCCTTGAACTTGCTTGCATTTTTCAAAACGGCCATTTTTTCTTTATCGGATGAAAAATTTACAATTATAGGTCTTTTCTTCCCTTCATGAAAGCGACCAACCCGATGGGCCCTCTGAACCGACTGCAGTTCGATTCCCAAATTAGTAGTGCAGATACCCTTAACCAAGGATTCAGCTTGTTCCCACGTTTCGGACCGATCATTGTCATCTATCCCGTAAAACACGAGGTTCAATCTACGGCTTCTGTTTTCGAGGTCTGCATTTTTCTTTTGCAGAATTCTTACTTGATGACTTAGATCCCTAATTACAGTTGCTTGTTCTTGTACTACCTTCATAACATTACCTGTCTGGTCTTGGGTTTTGTCAAGCTTGCTGTCCATTTCAGCCATTTTGGTATCATGACTAATTATCCTTGCATCAATGTTATCTAACTTATTCATGATAGTATCCTGTAATTTCTTCAAGAAATCCATTTCGCCTTTATCGAAAGGCCCAGGGTTGAGCTCAATGTCGCCGGAAAGTAGCAAGAGCAGAACGAGCCATAAAATGCGGTTCACAACGAAACGAAAACGTCTATCACGTCTAGTGCAATGTACTCGCGCTTTACATGCAACACTCGCCACTAGTGCAAGCTACCCCGAATTTTATTGCGATAGCAATTATATGAACACTTCAAGCGGATTTCTGCCGTCGGCGTCGCCGTCGCCGTCGCCGTCGCCGTCGTCGTCGCCGTCGCCGTCGCCGTGAGGTTCCGTATAGATAAAATCTTCGCCGCGCGCCGTATGCCCCAGCGGAAGCGTGCGGGGACGCGCGCTGTCACGGGAGAGCGAACGCACTCAATCTCCCACTCAATCTCCCACGCGCAAGCAAGGAAGCGGAAAGCCAGCGCCGGAGAGAGCAGGGGGGGGGGGGGGGGCACTTCTCTGCCAACAACCGCGCTCGTCGCTCGTCCGCACAGTCTCTTATCTCTCCCACGCGCAAGCAAGGAAGCGGGAAGCCAGCGCCGGAGGGAGCGGGGGGGGGGGGGGGGGCGCACTCCTACGCTGCCAACAACCGCGCTCGTCGTTCGACCGCACCGTCTCTTATCTCCACACGGCTCTGACCTTTATGCACTTTCTGTTGAAGCGATAGACCGCACGTACCTTCGCCGCCGCGGCGTATGCGCTTGCTGCCGGAGTTTTGACAGTCGTTGTCTGCAGTCATTCAGTGTGATCTATTCATGTTTGTTTGTGCGCGCTCACACCACGCTTGTTCATTCAGTTAGTAATGGTCGGGCAACATTTTCCAACGCACGCTACACATGTAATGCTGCCCGGATCGGCAGTGCAGCGCTACAGGTGTGTCCCTTCGCACGCGCTGCCCACGGGAAGCGCTTCTCATCAACACCACCGTTTCACACGCGCCTTCTTGTGGTCGTCGAGTCTCTCTACATGTCGGTCTACTTACGCCGCAGCACACCTGCTCACTTAATCAGCTCATGTTTACTACAATTTATATTGCTACCAAAGCCGCTCACCTTACATCGTATGACATTGCTGTGTTGCTATCGCATTCATTGCTTCGCCCTTAGGGCGAAACTGTGACATTTTTTTCGATGTATTCATCGCCAAACTTGGAGAAGTGCTAAACATAGCAGGTGCTGCTGTACATGCACCTTGTTTATTTTTCTTCCTTCATAGCCTATGCTTCTCAAAGCTGATGTTTGCGTGGAAGCTTTAGAAAAGAATGGCGTCAACGATGAATGCATGATAGTCTATACACAATAATTATTTATAACGTCGCAAGAAAATGAATGCAGGCGTACACTGGGTCTATGTGTATGCTATAGGGATGTGCTTGTTCTCGAAGCACGCAAGATATTTTTTCACCTGTATTTCGACAAAATATTTTTTGCTACCTACAAAAACTTCAGATACCGTTGCAGGTAAGAGATGTATGAAGGATTACATAAACATTGCTATTACCCTTATATGTCTCGTTTTGAGGAGACCTTGAAAAAGTTGAGCCACTAAACGGACAAAACTAAAAAATATGTACAAAAATTAATAACTCAATAATATCATTAGAAACCACATAAATATTTTATATCAATCGATAGGTAATTACCCGAAGAATATAAATATCTATAGATTATCATTCTATTCAGTAATTATGATAATTACCATGACCATGATAATTACGATGGGTCTAAAAACCTGAAGAGTGGCCAAGAACCGAAAAATAATAATAGTAATGGGTAATGATGGTAATGATCAGAAAAACTAACCAACTCTTCCCCTACCAGAAAATGGGGGTAAGCGAAACCTGTACTCGGCGCACTCGGCGCAACTTAACCTGGTTTTTCTTATCTGCCTTCTTTACTTTTCCGTATTCCCAAAATATCTTTCGCACTGCTCGAGTTTCGAATGAAAAGTCCTGTTCTACACTGTAAGAGGAGCCCTTGAACTTGCTTGCATTTTTCAAAACGGCCATTTTTTCTTTATCGGATGAAAAATTTACAATTATAGGTCTTTTCTTCCCTTCATGAAAGCGACCAACCCGATGGGCCCTCTGAACCGACTGCAGTTCGATTCCCAAATTAGTAGTGCAGATACCCTTAACCAAGGATTCAGCTTGTTCCCACGTTTCGGACCGATCATTGTCATCTATCCCGTAAAACACGAGGTTCAATCTACGGCTTCTGTTTTCGAGGTCCGCATTTTTCTTTTGCAGAATTCTTACTTGATGACTTAGATCCCTAATTACAGTTGCTTGTTCTTGTACTAGCTTCATAACATTACCTATCTGGTCTTGGGTTTTGTCGAGCTTGCTGTCCATTTCAGCCATTTTGGTATCATGACTAGTTATCCTTGCATCAATGTTATCTAACTTATACAAGATAGTATCCTGTAATTTCTTCAAGAAATCCATTTCGCCTTTATCGAAAGGCCCAGGGTTGAGCTCAATGTCGCCGGAAAGTAGCAAGAGCAGAACGAGCCATAAAATGCGGTTCACAACGAAACGAAAACGTCTATCACGTCTAGTGCAATGTACTCGCGCTGTACATGCAACACGCGCCACTAGTGCAAGCTACCCCGAATTTTTTCGATGTATTCATCGCCAAACTTGGAGAAGTGCTAAACATAGCAGGTGCTGCTGTACATGCACCTTGTTTACTTTTCTTCCTTCATAGCCTATGCTTCTCAAAGCTGATGTTTGCGTGGAAGCTTTAGAAAAGAATGGCGTCAACGATGAATGCATTAGTCTATACACAATAATTATTTATAACGTCGCAAGAAAATGAATGCAGGCGTACACTGGGTCTATGTGTATGCTATAGGGATATGCTTGTTCTCGAAGCACGCAAGATATTTTTTTACCTGTATTTCGACAAAATATTTTTTGCTACCTACAAAAACTTCAGAGACCGTTGCAGGTAAGAGATATATGAAGGATTACATAAACATTACTATTACCCTTATATGTCTCGTTTTGAGGAGACCTTGAAAAAGTTGAGCCACAAATCGGAAAAAACTAACAAATATGTACAAAAATCGATAACTCAATAAGGTCATTAGAAACCCCATAAAATTTTATATCAATCGATAGGTAATTACCCGAGAAATATAAATATCTATAGATGACCATGATATTCAGTAATTATGATAATTAGCATGACCATGATAATTACGATGGGTCGAAAACCTGAATAGTGGCCAAGAACCGAAAAATAATAATAGTAATGGGTAATGATGGTAATGATCAGAAAAACTAACCAACTCTTCCCCTACCAGAAAATGGGGGTAAGCGGAAGTTGTCCTCGGTGCACCTAAACTAACCATGATGCGACGACTGCGACGTAGAGAACGACGTCACTGACGGTATGCCCGCAATCCGCCGTTGTCGCTTGCGTTCGATGCCTAGATTGTGCTCGGCGGCGTGGTTAGCAGCATTCGCCCGCCATTGCCGCTTACGATTGTTCGAAATTAAATTGCTTCAAAATTAAATCTGTCCGTTACATAAGACAATGAATGGCTCTTACCCCCTTAAACAATGTCTCATACCCCCGTGAATGCGGCCTCCCCATTACGACAACAGAAGAGAAGTGAAATTCTACGCTGGAATGGTTAGCGGCAACGTAGCCAGCTGTGGAAGCAGACGATGACGACGAACGCGGGGGCAGCGGCATGAGCGCGTGCCGAGCATGAGCGGAAACCGAGGGACGCCAACGAGCCAGCTGCCGAAGAAGACGACGACGCTCGAGCCAGTGCTGATGATGATAGTTTGATGAGCACAAGGACGCCACCGAAATCTGTGCCTTACGACAAGCTTCGCTTGAAATTGGGTATGCTGAGAGATGAATGAGGTGAATTTAAGGGGTTAACTTGGGTGATAGGAGTCAGAGAGAGAGAGAATAAACTTTATGCAAAAGGGCGCATGAGCGTAGGTAGCTCCTTCGCTCTGCAGTGGGAGTGAAGGGTAATGATGACGTAGATTGAGCTAAGATAATGAAGAGTGAATGAGAGCGAATGAAGGTGAATCAAGTGGTGATCGGGTGAATCAAGAGTGATGAAAACTGGAGACTGGGAGTAATAGAGCACACCAAGTGTAATGGAACTAAAACCGAGATGATAGAGTGAATGAAGTTGAATGAAGGAGTGATAGAGTGAATCAGGAATGAATTAAGTAGTTATGGAGGGGAGGAGTGATTTTCAAAAAATAAATGTGAGATTTGAAGGTTAAAGTGAGAGTGGCTCAGCAAAAAAAGTGCTCAGTCACGGTTTCAGTTCTGTGAAGCATAGGAAGGGTGACTAGCAAAAATCACTAAATTGTGGTTTCAGAGTAAGATGACTCAGTACGTCCGAGTTTGGTGAATAAAGGAATAAAGGTGCAAGCAACGCATCTCATTTGATGACCGCGGAATGGCTATCAAAACGCTGGAGTGTGTCCGCGCAGCAGTAGCGGCAGTAGCTTCGAGCGAAGCCGGCGCTCGCACCAACGCGATCTTGGCCGCGAAAACAAAGGGAGGGCGGTCTCTTCCCCGCTGCAGATGGCTTTTAAGATATAACCGCGCAGGCGGGCGCTCGCCCCGCACAACGCGACCCCCTCTCCTCCCCCAGGCACCCTCCATCCCGGTGGGACCGCGCGGCCACAGTAAAGCGCGGCCCCTCCACCTCCCTACCCTCCCTCTGTAGCGTTGTGCGTGACTGGAAGACTTCGCGCTTCCTTCCCGCTTTCCGCCCTTGCGTGCGCGAGCCACGATTGCCGGCTAACCGTCGCATGCTTTCACTCGCACATGGAGCGTACGGCGCGCGGCGGCGATTTTATCGCCCGTGGACTTTATACGGAACCTCACGGCGACGACGATGGCGATGGCAGAAATTCGCCTATACTGTCCATATAATTGCTTTCGCAACAAAACCTGCTAGTAGCACCTGCGCGTTCATTGTGGCGAGGCGTACACCGTTCCGGGAACTTAAAAAAAATGTTACGAGCTCATTTACAGTAATACCTTTAAGCCGATAGGTTATGTTGAAAATATGGCTGCAGGAGGTGCGTTTGGTTGTTCCGGTCGCGTAGGTTCTTTCGGGTCTTAGTGCTTTCTCAGTAGTAGTTAGCGCCAGGGGCGTAGCCAGGAGGGGGGGGGGGGACGATGGGGCTTCACCCATCGTGCTGGCATGCACCGCCAACCAAAACCACCACTGGCCACCAATATCTCCGTAACGGTCAGCTGGCAGCTGATAATTTTCTCCAAGCATTTTCAGGAAGCGCGCCCAATGTCATAAATCAGGTGGACCAGGGCAGGCAAAGTAAAATAATACCCCACGACCTTTCGCGCGACGGTCGCGTTTT
>NC_051154.1:250808631-250840206 GCF_013339745.2 Dermacentor silvarum
AAATTTTTTAAAAAAATCGCGCGCGCCGATTGGCCAGCCGGACTCGCAAAGAAAATAGTCTCTCTTCTACAATCGTGCGCGTGCCTGCCAAGCCACAGCTGCGCACTACCTGGCCCAACCTCGCCTAGCCGCACATGCGTGTGCGCCGCGCTTCCCCTACGTGTACTCGGACCGCATGTGCTTCGCGAGGCGTTCCCCGATGCAACTGACCACGAGGAAATGCTTACACACTTCGTACAACTTAGCATCACTTGGCATTACTTCGTATAACTTTGCATCCGTGCGTATAGCCACGACCAGCTAGTTACCGATCAGCTCCACTGTGTTTAGTCTTGTGCCACTAGTGCAAGCTACCCCGAATTTTTTCGATGTATTCATCGCCAAACTTGGAGAAGTGCTAAACATAGAAGGTGCTGCTGTACATGCACCTTCTTTATATTTCTTCCTTCATAGCATACGCTTCTCAAAGCTGATGTTTCCGTGGAAGCTTTAGAAAAGAATGGCGTAAACGATGAATGCATGATAGTCCATACACAATAATTATTTATAACGTCGCAAGAAAATGAATGCAGGTGTACACTGGGTCTATGTGTATGCTATAGGGATGTGCTTGTTCTCGAAGCACACAAGATATTTTTTTACCTGCATTTCGACAAAATATTTTATGCTGACTACAAAAACTTCACAGACCGTTGCAGGTAAGAAATATATTAGGGATTACATAAACATTACTATTAGCCTTAGATGTCTCGTTTTGAGGAGACCTTGAAAAAGTGGAGTCACAAAACGGACAAAACTAAAAAAATATGTTAGTAATGGGTAATGGGTAATGATAATAATAGTAATGGGTAATGATGGTAATGATCAGAAAAACTAACCAGCTCTTCCGCTACCAGAAAATGGGGGTAAGCGGAAGTTGTCCTCGGCGCACCTAAACTAACCATGATGCGACGACTGCGACGTAGAGAACGACGTCAGTGACGGTATGCCCGCAGTCCGCCGTTGTCGCTTGCGTTCGATGCCTAGAGTGTGCTCGGCGGCGTCGTTAGCAGCATTCGCCCGCCATTGCCGCTTGCGATTGTTCGAAATTAAATTGCTTCAAAATTAAATCTGTCCGTTACATAAGACAATGAATGGCTCTTACCCCCTTAAACAATGTCTCATACCCCCGTGAATGCGGCCTCCCCATTACGACAACAGAAGAGAAGTGAAATTCTACGCTGGAATGGTTAGCGGCAACGTAGCCAGCTGTGGAAGCAGACGATGACGACGAACGCGGGGGCAGCGGCATGAGCGCGTGCCGAGCACGAGCGCAAACCGAGGGGCGCCAACGAGCCAGCTGCCGAAGAAGACGACGACGCTCGAGCCAGTGCTGATGATGATAGTTTGATGAGTACAAGGACGCCACCGAAATCTGTGCCTTATGACAAGCTTCGCTTGAAAATGGGTATACAGAGAGATGAATGAGGTGAATTTAAGGGGTTAAGTTGGGTGATAGGAGTCAGAGAATAAACTTTATGAAGAAGAGCGCATGAGCGTAGGTAGCTCCTTCGCTCTGCAGTGGGAGCGAAGGGTAATGATGAGGTAGATTGAGCTAAGATAATGAAGAGTGAATGAGACCGAATGAAGATAAATCAAGTGGTGATTGGGTGAATCAAGAGTGATGAAAACTGGAGACTTGGAGTAATAGAGCGTACCAAGTGTAATGGAACTAAAACCGAGATGATAGAGTGAATGAAGGTGAATCAAGCAGTGATAGAGTGAATCAGGAGTTAATCAAGTAGTTATGGAGTGGAGGAGTGATTTTCAAAAAATACATGCGATATTTGAAGGTTAAAGTGAGAGTGGCTCAGCAAAAAAAAGTGCTCAGTCACGGTTCCAGTTCGGTAAATCATAGGAAGGGTGACTAGCAAAAATCAATAAATTGTGGTTTCAGAGGGATGATGACTCAGCACGTCCGAGTTTGGTGAATAAAGGAATAAAGGTGCAAGCAACGCATCTCATTTGATGACCGCCGAATGGCTATCAAAACGCTGGAGTGTGTCCGCGCAGCAGTAGCGGCAGTAGCTTCGAGCGAAGCCGGCGCTCGCACCAACGCGATCTTGGCCGCGAAAACACAGGGAGGGTGGACTCTTCCCCGCTGCAGATGGCTTTTAAGATATAACCGCGCAGGCGGGCGCTCGCCCCGCAGAACGCGACCCCCTCTCCTCCCCCTGGCGCCTTCCATCCCGGTGGGACCGCGCGGCCACAGTAAAGCGCGGTCCCTCCACCTCCCTACCCTCCCGCCGTAGCGTTGTGCGTGACTGGAAGACTTCGCGCTTCTTTCCCGCTTTCCGCCCTTGCGTGCGCGAGCCACGATTGCCGGCTAACCGCCGCATGCTTTCACTCGCACATGGAGCGTACGGCGCGCGGCGGCGATTTTATCGCCCGTGGACTTTATACGGAACCTCACGGCGACGACGATGGCGATGGCAGAAATTCGCCTATAGTGTCCATATAATTGCTTTCGCAACAAAACATGCTAGTAGCGCCTGTGCGTTCATTGTGGCGAGGCGTACACTGTTCCGGGAATGGTAAAAAAATGTTACGAGCTCATTTACCGTAATACCTTTAAGCCGATAGGCTATGTTCAAAATCTGGCTGCAGGAGGTGCGTTTGGTTGTTCCGGTCGCGTGGGTTCTTTCGGGTCTTAGTGCTTTCGCAGTAGTGGTTAGCGCCAGGGGCGTAGCCAGGGGGGGGGGGGGGGGGCTGATGGGGCTTCAGCCCCTCCTCCTGAAATTTTTTCGCGCTAGCATGCACCGCCAACCAAAACCACCACTGGCACCGGGAATAATTCTGGGTTTTGTCTACAATGTCTTTTTCACGCTATAAATAACATTTCGGCACGAACATTGCGAACTCGGGCTGGATTTCGTGGAAACGCACTTGCACCTGGAGTCACATAACGTAAGGAGACCCATCCGAGCACAAACTTTCAAGGGCTTTTCGATACCTAGCGGGCGTGTTGCGGCATATCGCAGCGGAATGTACAGAGCGCATGGATTTCAATTCCGAAACTTTATGGGTATAAAGCTCTCATACACCTATGACGCGAAAGGTGCACTGACGTGGTTTAGATTTGCAATTCTTGAACTTATGGGTTTTATGTTCTTAGGCCAACATATGCATGCACTGAAACCCTCGTGTCCAAGCCGTTCCAGAAGTGGAAGCACGCGCTCGCAATCGTCCACACAAAGTAAAATACTAAATATGTCCGTGACTGTCTGCTGGAAGCTGATAATTTTCGCCAAGCATTTACAGGAAGCGCGCACAATGTGATAAATCAGGTGGACCAGGGCAGGCAAAGTAAAATAAGAGAAATAAGAAGAATGTTAACGGGCCTATTATTGAGGCAGTTCTATTTGCGGGCGAGAAAGTCTTGCTCTCCGTCGCCATATGGACAGTGGTCCTATGGATTTAACAAAGCCCCCGCTGAAAATACTGGTATTTTTAGAGAACTTCTTCGAAAGCGAGCTGATGGTGGAGATACATATTTGAAGAACCATTTTCAAAGTTGCCCCAGTAATGCCTCGTATTTAAGCCCAGATGTACAGTACCAAATTATAGACATTTGTCGTGAAATTATCAAAGAAAGCCTAGATGCAAAAGTAAACGCTGCAGGCTGCTTCTCCATACTTCCTCACGAAACAACGGATATTGCTGGAATCGAACAGCTTACTGTTTGTGCGAGGTACCTAAACAAGAATGCCAACGACATCGAAAGAGTGTTTTTAGGTTTTAGCGCAGGAATATATAGATGCCATCTCTCTTTGCGACTGCAAGTTTTTATGTAAATGTGTACAAACTGCTGCAGATTCTAGTCACCCTTGCAGTGACCACTGCCAGCGGAGAGAGAATATATTTAACATGAGATTACTAAAAAACTACTTCCGCTCTACAATGCCTGAAGAACGCATGGTTAGTCTGGCGCTTTTATACGCCCACAGAGACGTCGGCATATTGACAGAAGTCATTGACCGCTTCGCTAAACTTCCCCGCCGAGTGAAGTTTGTCCTTTAGATAGCGAAGTGGCAAAAATCAATACAAGTAAAAAGCTCTGTTCCTTCAGGTCCATAAACTCGTAATTATGAAAACGTATGACTTTTCATTAGCTTTTAAAAGTGTAGAAATTTTCGCCGTTTATTCTAACATTTAGCATCATGATCAAAATTATCACGCGAATACGAAAATTACGAGGAAAATAATAACCAATTTTAACCGACTTTGCTCATTGAATGCCCGACCCACGCGGCGTTTGCCAACAAACACACTCGGATATTGGGTAGTTCAACTTGCCGCATCATCTGTGGCTTTCGGTTGGACTTTTCTTTCCTTTTCTTTCCACCTGCTTTTACTTCTTTTTTGAACAGAAGCAATACCCTTCTTTAATTTTGGGTGCAGAATATTTGTGGCTGCTCTGCAGGCAGTTAAATTACACATTTTCGTGCTGATTTCTGCATTATTCCTCCATTATTCCACCCATATGGTTGTCACAGACCCCATGACCGAGGCGCAGACGCCGGACCAAATTCCAAAGCCGACTTAGCCGTTTCCGAAAATGATCTCACGAAAGCAAGGAAAGTTAAGAATAGGCCTTCTGGTGCGCCAGCGAACGCTGGTTGCTGTACAAAAACCGAGTCAGAGCCCAGAGTTGTCAAAACACAATGAAGTATATTCTTTACAAAAGGCAGTTACACACACTTGCACAATTAGGCTAGACACAACACAATACAAATCAGATGGGTAGTAACAAACACAAGAAGATAATTCACGACAAGCACTAAGAGTCCAACACGTAAAGTACGAAAGAAATAGCAACACTAAGTGTCCAATCGTATTCACCTGTGCTGGTCTTTCAGTCAGATGATCTCGGCGTAGCTCGGGGCTAATCTCGAAGAAGGAACTTCTTCCGGAAATCCAGACGCTCGATGAACTCGTCGGCTAGCTTGCCGGGGAATGCCCTTCTTCCGCAGACGCTCGGTCATTCTAGTTACATCACTTCACCGGCGCGCACCTGCGCTGAACCTTCTGATTCTCGCACGCCACTTTTATAGCCTTCGACGGTCGTTCTCGAACATTCGGATGGGAGTCGTGATACCGTAGGCATGGCCAAAGCCTGCGAATCTTCTAGTCCATTCTCGCATCTTCGACCGCCGCCGTCGGAGCGTCGTCGAGGGGGGGGTGATGACTCATCCTGTTGGCGCACGGTCACGCTGTAGTAATCTCTCTCTCTCTCTCTCGACTCGGCGGGTGAGAAGGTGACTCGGCGCCCGTGCTCTCTCTCGTTACCGTCGCTTCGTCTATGGTTCTAGACGTCTAGACTCCGTTGGTCTCGTCGGCTGTTATAGAGGCGTATGAGCTCTCCCCCTCTGTTGAAGCTGCCGTGGGTCCTGCGTGTTTCTTTCGCTGGCTTGCGTGACACGCGACGCGCGCTTTGATTACGCGCTCTTTTGGGACACTGCCCTCCACATTAAGAATATTAGGCAATAATATCCATGAAAACACGAAAGAAGCGCGCACAAAAGTCCACTACGCACGAGTCCGTAAGTCCATCAATCAGTCCACCACAAATCACACATCACTCGGGATACATCGAATACAAACACAATTCACACAGGTACACTTGGACTACACAATAACACATCCCTCGCGCAGCTAGTACACTTATATTAAACATTAACACATCTCTCGCGTAACAAGTTCACTGGTACTTTACAATACTACATCCCTCGCGTAAGAATTACACTTGTACTACACTAAAAACGTATCTCGCGTAATAAGGTATATGAATTAGATACTGTGTATGACAGGGTAATTTACAAAGCAAACAAACAGCATTATGTCCATGATGCATGAATAAACAAACAAACAAACAAGCAGTACACTCATCAAAACACTTTGCACCGCACACTAATCGTCAATGGTTTTTAAATTTTAATTTCCTGTCCTTGTTTTTACGATGATGGTGTTTCGCGTGGTTATGAGTCCCGGTCGGTTTATTTTCGTAATCGGGCGTGTAAAAGGGCTGGAAAGGTCTAAGGTCTTCCCTCAGCCTTCGCTCGAGCTCGGGTGTCAGCTACCACAGTGTTCTCGTCAGCTGCTGGTTTTCCGCGAGCTTTTTCGATCGTCGATGGTTCGATCTTCGGTGATTCCTTCAAAGGTTTCGGATCTTCTGTGGCGCGAACTCCCTCGAGGTTACCTATGATAAGTCATACAGTGGTTTGTTCATACAAGGAGCTGTGACATTCACACTGTAATAGGGGGTCTCGACCTCAGTCTTGGCTTCGGCAAGCTTCCTAGCCATACCATCGACCAGGTAAACTAAACTGGTTTCACCCGTGAGCTCATTGTCTTTGGCCAAGTCCCTTCGCACGATCACTGTGCTGGTGACGGTATCTCGTAACACCGTAATTTGTTTTCCTGCAATTTTTCCGACAAATGCAGGCATTCCTCTTACAGGAAATTCTGGACGTTGTGTCATCACCGCATTAACGACCGGAATTGTTTTTCCGTTTCGGAGTTCTACAAAGCCGGTGTTTATGTCTTCTTGGTGTTTTGGTGGGGCATACACGCAGGACGCTTGGGGAGCTTCTTTCCCTTCGTTGCGACATGTATCGGCTTTGTGTCCCGTTCTTTTATTTTTATTTAGCCATACTGCAGACCACCGTGTGGTCCATGCAGGAGGGGCTATACAGTGATTACAGAATCATAGAAAAAAAAACATCGAATACACAGCGAGAAAGCAAAAATAAGAACAATAAGAAAAAGGGAACACAAGAGAAACATCGATTACAATGACGGCACACCATACAAATTTTCCAGTTCGCGTACAAAGTCATTGGCATCAACAACAGTGGAGGGTAAGGCATTCCATTCGGACACAGTTCTAGGAAAAAAGCTGTATGTATACGATTTTGTTTTCGCGAAAATTGGGGCAAGTGACCTACTGTGGTGTGTCTAGTTTTCCTAATTGAGTGGGGACGTACACAATCAGGAATAATTACTTTTGTATTTCCGGTAAGACACTTTTGAAGAAAAATCAGCCTACTGATCTTTCTACGCGATTCTAACGATGGGATGTTATGTTGCTTCATTAGTAAGGAAGGCGAGTCAGTCATCCTATATTTATTAAATATGAAGCGCACTGCTTTTCTTTGGACACGTTCTAGTTCTTTCACATCACTTTTGTTGTGGGGGTCCCATACAATTGAAGCATATTCTAATTTAGTTCTGATGAAGGTGTTATATGCTAGAAGCTTAACTCTAGGAGGTGCGGTTTTCAGTTTCCTTTTGAGAAACCATAACTTCTGCAGCGCAGAGGAACAAGTAGCCGATATATGTGTTGACCAGGTGAGTTTGTTAGTGATAGTCACACCCAGATATCTACATTTGTCAACCTCCTGTACATCACACTGGTTTATAGAGTAAGTGAACGTGCTAGGAATTTTCCTTCTTGTAATACGCAGAAGTACACTTTTTTCTGCGTTTAACTCCATGTCCCATCGAATGCACCAGTCCCCAATAGCCTGTAGGTTTTCTTGTAGCAGTACATGATCGTTTGGAGCACTAATTTCTTTAAAAACAACGCAGTCATCCGCGAACAGTCGGATGCAAACGCCATTATTAATTAAGTCTGCCAAGTCATTAATATAAACTAGAAACAACAACGGTCCCAAAACACTTCGCTGGGGCACTCCAGAAGTCACATACAACAGTTCTGAGGAGTGAT
Source organism: Dermacentor silvarum (assembly GCF_013339745.2). Lineage (NCBI taxonomy): Eukaryota > Metazoa > Arthropoda > Arachnida > Ixodida > Ixodidae > Dermacentor > Dermacentor silvarum. Next base: position 250,816,400 of record NC_051154.1, read on the forward strand.
CCGAAACTTGTACGAACTGCCGCCTGTCTCGAAGGTAGGCGCTAATCCATTTAACAACATTTGACGGAACACCCAAATATTCTAGCTTCCGTAATAGCTTCTCATGAGGCACTTTATCGAATGCCTTCGAAAAATCTAAGAACAAGGCATTCACCTGTCCAGTCATGTCAAGGATATGTGAAAAATCGTGTACTGTTGTTACAAGCTGTGTAACTGTAGACATGTTCTTTCTAAAACCTTGTTGATATGGTGATAGTGCATTGCGTTTTTCAAGAAAATCGTTAAGGTACTTTGAAATGACGTGCTCCAACAACTTACAACATGTGCTTGTAATAGACATGGGCCGATAGTTATTCACAGACAAACGATCGCCTTTTTTGTGAATGGGAGTGATGCGCGCTAAACGCCACTCGTCCGGAATTTCGCCTGTGGCAATTGATAAATTGAAGAAATCTGTCAGAAAATGAGATATCTGCTCTGCGTACCAATGTAAGAAAGCATTAGGGATACCATCCGGCCCTGACGGCTTTCTTGTATTAACATTAAGGAGCATAGACAAGACGCCTTCATGCGACACTGCTAAATCGTCAGCTAAACATGAATCACTGCTCTGAGGTGCATAACTATCGCCTCTCGAAAAAACACCGTGGAAGTAATGATTAAAATGCTCTGATATCTGTCGAGCATCAGTAGCTACCATGTCACCAATTTTTATTTTAGAAACATCCTGTCTGCCTTCCTTTAAATCGCCAGAATTTTTGGCTGTCGCATTTAATAAACTGAGAAAGACAATTATTAAAGTAAGCGCTTCGGGACTCTCTTAATTTCTTTAGTAGGTTTTGTTTCAGTTCAAGCAAATTAGAGCATGACACTTTTTTTTGCTTGCGGAGCCGTTTAATTTTACGCTTTGTATGAATAATATCCCTAGTTATCCAAGGCTTTACACGTCGCTTCTTAAGGACTTTCGTAGGTGTAAATCTTGTAACGCAAACATTTATCGCATCCCGGAACCTCACCCATGAAGTCTCAATGTTGTCAACTGCAAAGTCAAGATGTATGTCTAGGTAATCAATCACTGAAACGTCATCGGCGTTTTGAAAGTCCCGAACGAATGAAGAATTTTTCCCTAGCTTCGGCCTATTGCTTGTGAGCTGCCAACAAAAAATAAATAAGATCATGATCTGAAATTCCTGGCTCCACTGATGTTGAAGCACTGTTAAATATTTCTGTTATGAATAATAGATCTAAGATGGATTTACCACGTGTGCACTGACGAACCATCTGCTCTAAATTTAAACAAAACATCAAATCCAATACAACATCAATTGTTGTGGAACATCCATATTTTAATTGGTCCCAGTTAATTTCAGGAAGGTTAAAATCACCCGTCAGGATCACATTTCTATCACGTAGACTAAGTAAATGTTCGTGCAGTTTTGACAAGTACACATCATTTGAGTCGGGTGGGCGGTATACAGCACAAAGGAAAAATTGAATTCCACAAAAACACACGTTTAGCAGCAAACTTTCGTGGTCAGCAATTTGATCTCCAACATTAATATCGACAGAATGTTTTGCAAGAACAGCCACGCCTCCTCCTCGAGAACCCCTGTCTCGCCGATACAAGCAGTACCCTGGTGGTGCAATTTCATCATCACGTATATATTGCCATGAAGCCAAGTTTCAGTGACCACGCAGATATGCGGGTCATATAAGAGTAACAGGGATTCAAGTGCGTCCGTTTTATTCACCACACTTCTAGCATTTAGCGAAATGAGGCGGAGCTGTTGTGGTTTCAATTGCTAGCTCTGGGACAATGGGGCGTTTTTGCTTGGTATTGCTTTGCGTGTCATAGTAGCATCGTCCCATGCGTACAACTGATCATCGATGCGCAACTTATCATTTACCAAGCTTATTCTTTTGCCTTCACCTTTATCATCTTTAGCGCTGGCCCAAAGCAGCTTACGTTTACGAAGTGTGTCTGCGCAGTAGTCGTTTTGTAAGTATACGTTTGTACCACTCAGCTTTCGTGCATTACGCTGCACTGCTTATTTTTCCCTGTAGTCTTGAAAGTACAAAATAATGGGTCTGTTTGCCCGAGGTTTACCAAGCCTATGAATGCGACCAACATAAGTGCAGTTTACACCGAGCTTTTCTGCAAAAATTTCCTTGATTACTTTTTCACGCAAGATTGACTCGGACTCATTCGGTACGCTTGGTATGCCAAATACTATCAAGTTCGATCTCCTGCTTCGATTTTCTAAGTCAATTAGTTTAACATAGGCTGACTCTTGAGTCACCTGAATTTTGGAAATAGCTGATCGTAAATCGCCAGCCGCATTTGTCGCCTGGTACGATGGTTCTACTTTTTCTTCTACTTTGGTCAGGCGAGCTTCGAAACTTGATAGTCTATTTTCTGTTCTCTCAAGATGGCTCTTCAAGTCAGCAATATCAGCCCTTATAGCCTGTTGACCATCCATAAGCTTCTTAAACATATCTTCAACAGATGGCCCAGGATTTTCCTCTACATCGCCACAGAGCAACAATTTACAAGAACAAAGACACTCATATGCTATGGTAATGCAAGTTTGCGGGCACGGCAGAATAACTAAAAATCTGTCATCGCTACGTACAGAGTAGGGGTAACTAACCTGCACGAAGCAAACAAATCGCATGGTTAACGATCCTAGTCGATGCGCTTCGCCGTGCCCACTGACGAGATCCTGGTAAGGCACTTGTTTTATACTGTTGGCACCCGTTGACGTCACGAAGCCCTGTTTATTCCATGGAACCAGAATGCTCGTGACAGTGACGAAGTTCCCAGCACGATTGTCGGCGAGATCTTGCGGCTTCAAAGGCAGAACTTCCGCTGTTGGTGGTGCCCCGCCGAGTGCAAGAAACAAAGCCTGCACGAAGCAAACAAATCGCATGGTTAGCGATCCTAGTCGATGCGCTTCGCCGTGCCCACTCTTCGCCGTGCCCACATTTAAAACATTTGACCTCGTTGGCTGCGCGTAAAAAGGTCCGACAATTGCTAGCGCGGTGGCCCAGTTGGTTACAGAGATAACAGCACGGAACACGCTTCTGAGGAGGAAGTCACGTGACTTAAACCGTCATATCCTCCACATTTCTTTTTATTTTGCTTCAGCGGGCACGCGCGGCGGCCATGGCGGCAGCCAAGCGAAGTTGGTGTTTTGGCATCGCTGTTTTTGACGTCGGTGATACGAGCGTGCTTTGCAGCGATTTAGCGACAGTTCCTGGCATTTCTAGCCCGCCTTGCTTCTCGTTGGATGCGCGGGGGACAGCGGCAGCAAAGCGTCTTCGCCTTGCTGAAGTGCTTGAGACGCTCGACGGTGACAGCAGCGAAAGCTGCTGGAGCTCAACTTCACATTCAAATTAGAGTTTCAGATGATTTTCGCAGGCGGAAACGTTGTGGGATGCGTTGGCGCTGCACAAAAGTATGTACAGTACGTGGCCGCAAACGGTGACAGCGTTGCGCCCGACAGATTACAAGATAATCACGCGTGTTTTGCCGCTCTCCTGCAGAGAACAGTGGGACGTCGATTGCTTTAGTCACATGCTACATTTCTCCTCACACGTCCCCCTCCCACCTGCTCTCCGAATGCACGCCGTATTTAAGTGGCGGGTCGAGTGTCCCTGCTCTCACTGCGCTGTCACCCGACTCCGCACTGCGCGGCGCCCTGCTCCTCTTCTCCCAATGGCATTCCCCATTACACGTCTAGACTCCGTTGGCCTCGTCGGCTGTTAGAGGCGTATGAGCTCTCCCCCTTGAAGCTGCCGCGGGTCCGGCATGTTTCTTTCGCTGGCTTGTGTGACACGCGGCGCGCGCTTTGATTACGCGCTCTTTTGTCACAATGGTGCTGTCGCGACCGCCACATGACCCAAGTACATATCACGATTTCTGCGATCATAGTTTGGTTCTTGCTTGTATCGTCTGTCTTTCTATGCGTAAAGATTACTATCTGTGACTGCGCAACATGCTTATTTGTCTTGTTTGACGCATTATATACGCGGAACAGTGATGTTTGCTTAAATACGTCGATTTATTGGATACTTATATGTATATTTAATTATCTTGTTGCGAGGTTTTGTGTATACAAGCAGTGAACGTTGTTTCCAGCGACACTTTTTTGCCCTTTATCAAGTTGTATCTTCGCATTTGTATATTCCATTTTATCTTCGCATTTCTAATGTATATTTTGCAGAACCCCTGCTTTTTATGTGTACTCAATGTGTCGACTATAATCTCGGTGTCATTACAATACACGACCGGTAACAGCTACTCCTGCCCAATCTATTGCAACGAAGGAGAGCGTCATTAAGCTTTTTCCTGGTCGTTGCATATGTACAAAAATGTAAACATGGTTCTTCAATGACAAAGATTCATCAAAATATTTGCCCTCAACTTGTCCATTTCGTGACCTTTACGTTTTTCATATCAACGCATGCACTATTTTTCTGGTTTCGAACAGATACAGTTCTAAAGTTCGTGTGATATTTTCTTTGCTTATTCAATAGACAAAAAAAGCGCAAACGCATTGATATCAGTTGTTTCTGCCACAATTTTTGGGATGTACAAGTATATTCTTTCATGAAAAAAAAAAATGAATATTTTACTTGACAGTGCGTAGCGTTCATTAATTCGTTTGCAGCATCAACATACAATGGCAATGCAGTTAATGTTCATGTATTTGATCCGTCGACAAATTCTGAAAGGAGGAGACCGCGCTGTAACACGCACGCACGCACGCACGCACGCACGCACGCAAGCACGCACGCACGCACGCACGCACACACACACACACACACACACACACACACACACACACAACACACACACACACACACACACACACACCACACACCACACCACACACCACACACACACACACACACACACACACACACACACACCACACACACACCACACACACACACACACACACACACACACACACACACACACACACACACACACACACACACACACACACACACCACACCACACACACACACACACACACACACACACCACACACACACACACACACACACACACACACACACACACACACACACACACACACACACACACACACACACACCACACCACACACACACACACCACACCACACACACACACACACACACACACACACACACACACACACACACACACACACACACACACACACACACGCGCGCGCGCGCGCGCGCCCGAACAAAATTTTTGCCTACGCCACTGGCTAGCGCAGTAGAAGATGAATGGCCGCCGATTACCACAATGTCCCGCTACATTTCGCGTTCGGCTCCGAAACCTGTCGGCTGCCTTTATGTCGAACAGCTTAGCAGAGCTAGCCCAGTTCTCGATGAGAGAAGCGGGGTTGCGCTTGGGAAATGGAGATGGAACGAGTTACACAACTTAATAACGCGCACAAGTCTGATAAAACGGCTGCAAAATTATGTGCACACACTCATTCCACGATGATTGTGTTGTATGTTTCGTTACTTGTTGGATAAGGTAGGTCCTGCGTGGTTGCCCGGGTAGCTCAGTCGGTAGAGCGTTAGGCTTTTAACCTAACGGTCCAGGGTTCGAGCCCCTGCTCGGGCGTGTTTCTTTTTTTTTTTCTTAATGTTTTTTTTTTATTTTTTGTGAACGCGAGTTGCTAGAGGTACTAAAACAAAACAATTTTCTCCACACTGCGCAGATGGCACTCAGATATTCGCGCTCAGTGATCATCGCGTCTCATTCATTCCCAACTGTACAAAAAAAAACCAAAAAAACTTGACGATCATTGCTAATCGCGCATCACACACACACACACGCACAACAATGTGGGCCATTTCCCTACGCAAGGATAAGTGCAAACTGTCGCTATTTTTCGCCGCGCACTTCATCACGCCGCAACAGACGTGGTGCATTTCCGAGGAAAAGGTTGTCGCGTTTCTACATCGGCACAGTCCACCTGAAACTACCACGTTGTACACTCCCGCAACTGAAAAAGCCAGCGTAAACAGTTTTTCATCACGCAGGTTACCACACACTGATGTTCTCAGGCCCTGAATAGTGCTAATCTGAGTGACCAGATGATTGTATAGGTTTTTGTACCTTTTATAGGTATGTACCAACAGCTGGAGAAGATGGAATAGCAGTACATTTAATCAAAGATGGAGGAGATATCATGCTTGAAAAGCTTGCGGCCTTTTATACGCAATGCCTCACAACTTCAAGTGTACCAGAGAGCTGGAAGAACGCCAACATTATACTAATCCATAAGAAGGGAGACGTTAAAGAATTGAAGAATTATAGACCCATTAGCTTGCTCTCAGTATTGTATAAAATATTCACCAATATAATTTCCAATAGAATCAGGGCAACACTTAGCCAACCAAGAAAAGAGGCTAGCTTCAGGATGGGATATTCTACGATGGATCATATCCATGTCATCAATCAGGTAATCGAGAAATGTGCGAAGCACAATCAACCTCTCTATATGGCTTTCATAGATTATGAAAAGGCATTTGATTCAGTAGACATACCAGCAGTCATAGATGCATTGCGTAATCAAGGAGTACATGGGGCATACGTGAATATCGTAGCAAATATCTATAAGGATTCCACAGCTACCTTGGTTCTCCACAAGAAAAGTAGAAAGTTACTTATAAAGAAACAGGTCAAGAAAGGAGACACAATCTCTCCAATGCTATTCACTGCATGCTTAGAAGAAGTATTCAAGCTCTTAGACTGGGAAGGCTTAGGAGGGAGGATCAACGGCGAATATCTCAGCAACCTTCGGTTTGCAGATGACATTGTTCTATTCAGCAACAATGGAGACGAATTACAGAAAATGATTGAGGGCCTTAATTGAGAAAGTGTAGGAATTGGGTTGAAGATGAATATGCAGAAGACAAAGATAATGTTCAATAGCCTGGCAAGGGAACAAGAATTCAGGATCGCCAGTCAGCCTCTAGAATCTGTAAACGAGTATGTTTATCTAGGGCAGTTACTTACAGGGGACCCTGTTCACGAGAAAGAAATTTACAGAAGAATAAAATTGGATTGATGTGCATACGGCAGGCATCGCCAAATTCTGACTAGGAGCTTACCACTGTCGTTGAAAAGAAAAGTGTACAATCATTGTATTCTACCGGTGCTAACATATGGGGCAGAAACTTGGAGGTTAACAAAGAAGCTCGAGAACAAGTTAAGGACCGCGCAAAGAGCAATGGAACGAAAAATCTTAGGACTAACGTTAAGAGACAGGAAGAGAGCGGTGGGGATCAGAGAACAAAAGGGGATATCCGATATTCTAGTTGACATTGAGCGGAAGAAATGGAGCTGGGCAGGCCATGTAATGCGTAGGATGGATAACCGGTGGACCATTAGGGTTACAGAATGCATACCAAGAGAAGGGAAGCGCAGTCGAGGTCGGCAGAAAACCAGATGGGGCGATAAAGTTAGAAAATTTGCAGGTGCAAGTTGGAATACGCTAGCACAAGACAGGGGTAATTGGAGATCGCAGGGAGAGGCCTTCGTCCTGCAGTAGAGTAAAATATAGGCTGATGATGATGATGATGATGATGATGATGATGATGATGATGATGATGATGATGATGTACCAACAGAACGTGGGAAAGCCAGCTTAAAAGACCAGGCTTACACCGATTCCCTTAAAGTCGGCTTCACTTTTAAACAGTGAGAAACGGAATTTTGGCGGTGTCCTTCAAGGACGCTACCAGTTCCAAGAACAGCGAGGCAGCGTGGAGCACCGTCTCCAAAGACACCAGCGATCAACAGCGCGAGCAGAGCTGGCCGAGCGTTGGCGATGCCGCTTGATGGAGGCGCGTCTCCTTCTTCACAATCGCACCCGCAGAAAGAGAGCCATCCTGGCGAGCTAAGAGGTTGTTGGCAGAGGGTCATGGTAGGGCTTGAGACGCGCCACGTGGACGACGTCACGTCCACGCCGGCGCATGTCGTCAGATGGAGAAATTGGCTCCATGAGAAAATTCACCGGGGACGTCCGCTCCAAGACGCGGGAAGGCCCTCCGTACTTGGGAACGAGTTTTGAGGAAAGGCCTGCAGTTTGGCAAGGAACAGCCATCCATACAAGAGACCCTGGGGCATACGTGGGACAGGCCAGAGAGTCAGCGCGTCCTTCCTTTTGGCGCAGTTGTTCTTGTGACGTAAAGGTGCGCGCGAGCTGGCTGCACTCTTCGGCTTGTTGGGCAGCTTCGTACACAGGTGGGAACTCGGAAGCGTCAGGACGATATGGAAGGAGAGTGTCGATGGTTGGTGCACTGAGGCACGCAACGCTTTTTTTTTCTTCCATGGCGTATGCAGAAGCTGTTAATAAAACAGAAACACGCCCGCAGTGCAAAACGGTAACACTGTGCCATTGACTGTGCGGATACTCTTTGAAATATTGCTCTCGCTGGCCACTACGCGGCGCGACCGTCTGTGTGCATTGCTAGGTGACTAGGTGCTAGGCTAGGTGACTATTTGTCGCCGCCCCGTTTCAAAGGGGATGCCAATAAATCATCATCATCATCATTGCGAAAACTGCGCGACCACGACCACCCGGCACCAAGTGAAGTACATACCAATGGCTCAATACCAGGAATTAGGGACATTTCGTACAGTTTCCTTTTTTCGCCACCACGTGGCGTATCGACCTTAAAGAATTCGAAATTCCCGCTATGACGTATGCTATGACGCACAACTAAAGAAAGCGCAATAAAAAGAAACACACCCTGAAGCTGTGGCTTCACCTCGGTGCTTGGAAACGAGCGCGCTTGTGTATCAGCGTTATCTCGAAGACGGCCAGCTACTTGCTCTACTGACAATGAATCGACGGTTTTGCTAGACACTTCGCCAGAAAGCTCGTCCGCATTCTGGAGAGATGTCTGATCGAGCTAACGGCTCCCGCGAAGATTCCGATGAATATATATTTTTTTCCTTGAGGAGTCTTTTTATTTGTACACCACTGTGGCCACGGTCTTGCGTATACGTCAGGGTTCTGTTTCATGGTTTTCCTATAAAACTGGCGTGACCCATTGTTTAAGAGGAAGCTTTAGCTCGGGCCTATCTTCGATGCCGGATTATCAAATACATGTAAAATGCAGGAATGCTTTCATGAGAAAACCGCTGAACCGATTTGAATGAAATGTGTTGCATTTAAGAGGGAAAGTTAAATTGCAGAGACTGCAGCAAATAGAATTTTCGTTTAGATAGTGTAATGTTTTGAAAGAATTGCAGGATGTTCATAAATTTCAAAAAAATAGAAGCATGAAGTTTACAAATCCGAAACTCAGCCATTAAAAACAAATATGGCATTTTTATAAACTGCACCCGTTAGAGCATCAAAAGCGAACAATTTTTTTGCTTTAACTTAAAACTTACGTGAATTTGTTATAATGTTTGGAAGGGTTTTGCAAATGCAACATTCACAACATAGTGGTATATTTCAGGAGGGTGTATGATATATGATTGCTATCCACTTTCGATGTATTATTAGGTGCAGTTTACAGAATTCCGATATCATTTTTAGCTGCTGAACTACATAGCTCTATACGCCAAATTTTCTTTTTCGAAATTTGGCAATTCTTTAAAATTTGACGTAAGAAAGGTAGACCAGCCTATAATAAAATATCCCTTTGGGCAATCACTACACTTCAACTTTTTTTTTTCTAAATTCAACTCATCAAATTTGGTGCATTGGTTGCTCTGAGAAACTATCTCCGATTTCCCATGTATTTCGATAGGAGCCCCCAAGCTCAATGTTCCCCCTAAGTTCGAGCTTGAATAATATACTTGTTGGCAAGATACGTTTGTAAACGTGTGATCGTGGCCTAATGAGCTAGAGCACTGGCGTACTGAGCTCAACGGCAGAGGATATGTTTGCAAAGCGTCTTGCGAAAGAATAGGAGAAAAGAAAGGGAGAAGGCTGGTATGTTATTCAGAAGCGTGTCTGGTTGGCTAAAAATTACTAAATGCGTTGGTCGTCATACCACCTTTCGTTCCATCAGCATAATTTCTATTTCATTCCGCTAGTATTGTGCTATTATTGTCAATCAATCGAGATTAGAACACCGGTGTCATGGCATTGTATTCCGTCGCAATTCTTTATCGCCGTCACTTCAGAATCCTCTCATCGTCGTCATGCAGTCGTCCTTATATGCCCTCGTCGTTCTATCGACAGCATTCCTACCTCGTAATTCCATCGTCGTCACTGCATGCACCGTCGGCCTGCGGTCCTTGTTCTACCATCGTGAGGTAACATTGGCGAGCGATGGTCATAACAAATCGGGTCAATCAAGGAGACAGTGTATGGCCGCATATAGCCGAATCACTTGAAAATGAGGAGAAACACTACGGATTCTAAACAAAGATGTCTTAGCTAACACGGTGTGTCGCTTCTTGTTCGCTAGATTGTGTAAATGCTAATCGCATTAACTTCGATAATCATCTTAACATGGGTTCTGCAGGAATTCTTTCGTCTTCGCGACACTAACGAACTCTTGTCCACATTGTTCCCAGCCTATTAACACCTCGAATTCCTAGAGGTGATCGTGCTCAGGCATGTAACGGACGACCCGAAGTTTGATGGAGGTAGCGGTATGATTTAGACAGCGGCGCCGCCTATCGACAAGGAAAAACACATATGGATGGGTGGGAATAGCGGCGAAAGGCAAGCTTTAAGAGTTGCTAGGCATCACAGATTCGAATCAACCTGACAAAGAGTTAGAAATATATATGCATTGCAGTCGCGCTAAAGAAATTGAAAACTATTGGATTGGTGCGAGACTCGCTGCAAAAACATTCATTAGACTGTGTCAGGTATCCGAGCTATCCTTAACGGGAATCAATGAGATGAGTTTCGATAGAGCTCGTTACATTTTTCAAGAGCGGAAGACGTGCCTAGAGGCAGAGTCGACTGCAATATTTTGTTGCTGCACAAAAATATCTAGATTTTCGGCATGATCACTTTAACGGAAAAACAAAAATTAAATAAGTTTTCAAGAAGTACTTAGAGTACATTGATAAAATTGTAGCAAACAAATTCTGAAAAGTTAATTTGCAACTTTTTTGTGTGTCCTAATGCACAGGGCAACTCACTACTGGTTTCCATTAATTTTCTTCGTTATATTTTCAAGCGAGTTGAATATTCTGCCGTAGGTTAATTCACAATTAGCCCAACTAATTAAACTGAGACTTTCAAGTGTATAGTATTGTTCTTGGACAAATGCTTTAAGACTACGCGGATGCTGCAAAATTTCTCAACATTGGGGAGGGGAAATGAAAAACAAAATAGAAATGCAAAGCGCTTTATTGCCTCGTAAATTTTTATTTTGAATGCTATTTCCACTCGTTAAGTGGCGCGACCCTCGTGTTCGCAGCCTTGTATATGTTTTTGTAGCACTAGGTGCGTTGTCTGCGAATTTACGTGAATAAGCAAGCAGATCATACTTTAATCTGGCGGAGAAAAAAAACAAGGGAAGCCTACGTTGTAGATGCGCTGTACTGAAACACAATTAGACAGAGTCTAAATTTGCACATATTTCTAAACAAGGGTGCCTAAATTGTCGATTTAAAAATTGACATTATAATGAAACCGAATAAAGCAATAAAGATGGCATGTTTCGCGTGAAAATATGATGAGCGTTAGCCTTGTGGGTCAACAATTTCTGTTTAGCGAAAAAAAAAGCTTCTAGTGGCCGTGTATTATCGTATTTCTGAAAACCAGTAACCAGCGTATCTAAATTTACATTCGCGCCAAAATTAGTGGCTCGAGTTCTATCACTGTAGGTACATCCGAATGACTATATGAGATGAAACAGTGAGATTAAATGGCGGGCGGCGGCTAGTGTTCACCTATGCCTTCGCTATAGTATGTTGCCGCACACTTTTAAGCACGAGCATGGTGATCAACCGATGTGCTTTTTTACAACTTCATAGGCTTCAGAAAATCCCTATCCACGCAAGACGCCATGCTACTCATCAGGAGCGCCGTCATAGACAGCAAATCCAGGGATGTAAAAGGCATCCTGGCGCTCGACCTAACAAAGGCCTTCGATACGGTCAGGCACGAACACATCCTCAACGAAATCTCCACTTTAGATCTCGGAGTAAATTTCCACAATTTTGTAAGATCGTTTTATTGCGATAGCAATTATATGGACACTTCAACCGGATTTCTGCCGTTGGCGGCGCCGTCGCCGTCGCCGTGAGGTTCCCTATAGATAAAATCTTCGCCGCGCGCCGTATGCCCGAGCGGAAGCGTGCGGGGACGCGCGCTATCACGGAGAGCGAACGCACTCAATTTCCCACGCGCAAGCAAGGAAGCGGGAAGCCAGCGCCGGAGGGAGCGGGGGGGGGGGGGGGGGCGCACTTCTACTCTGCCAACAACCGCGCTAGTCGCTCGCTCGCACCGTCGCTTATCTCCACACGGCTCTGACCTTTATGCGCCGTGCATTCCCCGCTCAGTTTCCGTTGAAGCGATAAACCGCACGTACCTTCGCCCGTTGCTGCGGCGTATGCGCTTGCTGCCAGCGTTTTGACAGTCGTTGTCTGCAGTCATTCAGTGTGATCTATTCATGTTTGTTTGTGCGCGCTCACACCACGCTTGTTCAATCAGTTAGTAATAGTCGGGCCACATTTTCCAACGTACGCTACACATGCAATGCTGCCCGGATCGGCAGTGCAGCGCTACAGGTGTGTCCCTTCGCACGCGCTGCCCACGGGAGGCACTTCTCATCAACACCACCGTTTCACACGCGCCTTCTCGTGGTCATCGAGTCTCTCTTCATGTAGGTCTACTTACGCCGCAACACACCTGCTTACTTAATCAGCTCATGTTTACTACAATTCATATTGCTACCAAAGCCGCTCACCTTACTTCGTATGACATTGCTGTGTTGCTATCGCATTCATTGCTTCGCCCTTAGGGCGAAACTGTGACATTTTTTTTGGATAACCGAACGGCCACCATAAACGTCGGACAAATCAGAAGCAGAAAGCACATGCTAGGTAACATCGGCACCCCGCAAGGGTCAGTGCTTTCGCCGCTTCTTTTCAACATCGCAATGCACGATCTGGCAAACAAACTCCCGAAAGTCCCGGGGGTAGGGCACACGATTTACGCGGACGACATCACCATTTGGTCTACGAGCGGCCCGCTAGGCACTCTGGAGCAGAACCTACAGCAAGCGCTGGACACCACGGAAGCTTTCCTTACAAACACGGGACTGAAGCTCTCCCCCAGCAAATCAGAGCTCCTCCTGTGCAAAAAAGGCCCCAGTCAGAGACAGCCCCTTAGCTTTCTCCCCGTTCACCTACACACCAGGGACGAAGGAAACATCCCCAGGTGTAACACAATTAAGGTCCTGGGCATGGTCATTGGGGCTTACAGCAATGACAACGCGGAGGCACTAAAACGCATCACAAAGAGCACCCACAACTTCACCAGGGTCATATCACGGGTCGCTAGCAAAAGGGACGGACTGAAAGAGGACAACCTCTTGAAAGCATTTCACGCCTTCCTCATCAGCCACGTAACTTACGCCGCTCCCTTCCTCAACTGGAAGAAGACGGAGCTGAACAATATCGACACACTAATCAGAACAGGATTGAAAAAGGCCCTAAGCCTCCCTAGAAACACTAGCACGGAACGACTCCTCCAATTGGGGCTACACAACATGGCAACAGAACTCTTTAAAGCACAGCGAAACGCCCAAATTAGTCGGCTCTCACTCACAAAGGCGGGCATTGAGATATTACTAGAAGCAGACATACAGCCCCTCTTCATGCCACCAGAGATGTCGCAACTATGCACAAATGCCAAGATGTCAATAACCGTTGATGCAATCCCAAGAAACATACACCCGACCCACAACGAAGGGCGGAGAAAAGCGAGAGCGAAGGCAACCCTTGGCAACATTAATCGTAACGAAACGCAAGTCGTCTTCGTTGACGCGGCCAGATATTGGAATCGAGGCGCATACGCGGTCTCTGTGGTGGACGCCCATGGATCACTCGTCAACGCAGCCACGGTGGTTACCAACTTCGCTCACGAAGTAGAAGAAATGGCCATCGCGGTGGCCCTTCGAAGCTGCAAAGAAGCCTCCGTCATTTACTCGGACTCAAGAACAGCCATCAGAACCTTCTCGGCGGCCCTCGTCTCTAGGAAAGCAGCTACGGTGGTCAACAAAATCTTCCAAGAAACGGGAGGAGATAACCTCACGTCCCCACACATCACATGGTTCCCGGCCCACATGGGCAACATTTCCGGACCTCCTGACTGTAATCCGAACGAGCGGGCACACCAACTGGCGCGAGAACTTACATTCCGCGTCTGCGGTCCGCCCCCTCGCTTTAACCCAGCCTGGAGGGATTTGGACAACAAAGACCCGCTTGTATCATACCACGAAATGACTTCAAATCATAGGTTAGCACGAAGAATTTTTCCTCCTCCTCACCAAAAGCTCAAAAAAGCACAGGCCGTCACTTACAGACAGTTGCAGACTGGGACATACGTCACACCAACAACACTAAGCAGGATCAATCCTGACTTTCCTACTGCATGCCCACACTGCAGCCACGAATACAACAACTTCGAACACATGCTCTGGCTGTGCCCTGCCAACGTGGGCACGGACTTTCCTGACCAGTCCTCCTGGGACTCAGCGCTCAGAAGTACAGAGCTCATCGCTCAGCTCAAGGCTTTCCAGAGGGCCCGGGCCGTCGCCGAAGGACTCTGTCTACCGGCCCCGACCTGGGTGGAGCCACCGGATCGATTGGCGGGGCCTCCGGCCCCACTTTAATTCTTTCTCCTCAGGACCTCAATAAAGTTCGTGCTCACTCACTTACAACTTCATCCCTAAATGTAAGCCGGGGTTCTCCCACTCCCGATGGTTGTTGCCAGCCTGATCCCTCCCTATTTGCGTAACTGTCCATTGCACGGTTTGTTTTCATACCAAATATTCACATAATAATCTGTGGGTGTTCGGCTAGTAATGAAATGTTTATTTCTCTCACAGTTAAATTATCAAGTAACCATAAAGAAGGGATGCAGGGCAAAAACTTGCTATGATGCAGCTTGAAGACCGCCCGGCAGCCGTTGATCACATGACAGTATCTTCACAATAATCGAGAACGCGAGCTAGCTTCGTAAAGGCAAAAGGGCTAATGGGTGGAACAGAACCGGGCCGGCCAAAGAATGGTACTTTCGGGCTCGGGACAGGCCCGGACCTGAAAAACCTAAAGCCCCTATATTTATAAAGTAGCGCCATCCACTTCCCTCCTCCTCCGTTCCACTATCGCGCTCGGCGCGACCAGCGCCATCGAGGCGCGATATCGACAGTGGCGCCGCCTGCGTCGGGCCTGCCGTGGCAGACGACAGCTAACGCGCTACCAGAGGAAATCCGAGGAAAACTTCGATCGCGCCCTGCGGAGACGTTTTTGAGGCGCGATTTTGCTTCGTCAGTCAGTAACTGGTCTTAATAATGCTGTTTTGGAAGTAGCAACGCGACGATGCGAGGCGGCGCAAATATCAGGTGTGCAGCAAGCGTTTGCGCACGCCGGATGGTAAACAAAAAAAGCCTTTTGCCCTCGCCTTGTCGGTTGCGGCAACTTAAGGCGCAGCAGCATGCCATCACAACGAAGTTCTTGTCCCTAACACGTTTGATCCGTTTGTGCGTACAGCACTTTCGTCGCACAGGCCCGAGAATGGCAGTCGAAGCGCGCTGGAAAGAAAAAAAATATACAAAAGCGCGACGCGAACTTCCACATGACACGGATTGGCCAATGGGGGAGCGGAGGAGGCTGGGGCGACAGGAGGCGGCTAAGAGAGGGCGAGGAGGAAGCGCCGGGGTGAGCGCGGTGGCGGCAAGATCTAAGAATGGCGCTACTTTTATAAATATAGGGGCTTTAGAAAAACCGGCCCGTGCAGTGCTCTACTTCAGATAGTCTGATCAGCAGATTCCCATACTGTCACGTAGTAGTGACGCTGAAGTAAACAGTCGTAAAACTGTGTATGACGAAACTGATTCTTTATTGGGCGAACATGTGCCCACAAAAGCAAGCTACACTCAAAGCACAACGAAAGCGGTGAACACAGTCGGCGATGGTCGAAATCTGATCAGCGGCGAAACGCGTCGGCTTTTATACATGAGTCATCGAAGGCCGCAGAATAACCCCTGGTACCCGCATCTCTTCCAGAAAGATCTAGATAATTCGCGTCTCTCATACAATCAGATTACATGAGCGTCGGTGACAAAAGACAACGGATAGAAGCATCGATAACGTTCGAGAAACTTCCCATACATGCAGGCGCGTCCTGTGCCTAGCGATAACGCTTAACATTTTTAGCCGATGAAAAGCGGTCACCGGTGAAAGATAAACATATATACGTGTCAATACCCTCCCCTTAAAAAGCATCGTCCCGATGATACAAACAAGAAAGCGAAAACAAAATCACGCGTACAGAGAGATAAAAAAAAGTCTCAGTTTCGCTCGAAAGGCGAAGCATCAATTGCGATAGCAAATTAGTAGAGAGCTATTCGGAGTAGGGATAGTAGTTTTATCGGCTGCATAAACTTGGACACATCCGCTTACTAACTGAATTAACAAGCGTGGTGTCAGCGCGCACAAGCAAACATGAACACTGAATGACCGCATACAACGACTCAAAACGTTGGCAGCAATCGCAGCCGCCGCAGCGGGCAAGGTTCGTGTGGTCTATCGCTTCAAAGGAAACTGAGCGGCGGATGCACAGCGCATACAAAGGTCAGAGCCGTGTGGAGATAGGAGACCGTGCGGGCGACGGCCACAGCCGGGCAAAGCACGAACGGAGTTGTTGGCAGAGTAGAAGCTGCGCCCCCCCCCCCTCCCTCCCCGCGCTGCCTTACCGCTTTGTTGCTTTCGCGTGGGAGATAGAGTGGCAAGTTCCCCTTACGCCCGATTGCAAGATACGCCTTTGGTGCCGGAGCACAGCATCGCCCCGCCTCCCTCCCTCCCATACCCCCACGGCCTTTCGCGCGACGGTCGCGTTTGCTTTCGGCCGTGCGTTCGCTCTCCGTGATAGCCCCCCCCTCGCGCTTTCGCTCGCGCATACGGCGCGCGGCGACGATTTTATCGCCCTTGGAATCTATACGGAACCTCACGGCGACGGCGACGGCGACGCCGACGGCAGAAATCTGGTGTAAGTGTCCATATAATTGCTATCGCAATAAAAACAACAACAAGCAATAACAAAGTAACAAAGTACCGAAGTTCGTCAGCGGGCGTAGAAAGGGCTAAGACGCACCACATGGATGACTTCATGCGTAGAGTTTCTCACTATATCACCTAGAGGGAAAACTGGCGCTGCTGCGCTGTGGTATCCATGGGAATGCCGGTATATTGTGACTTCGGATTGGCATTGTTCTTGGAGAGCCAGAACGCCTTGAAGACGCGCCTGGCTAGCACCGTTCCGTCTGTCACAATGATTCATTTCCTGCTAAAACAGCACGCAAAAAACTGCTTTAGCTTTATTATTACACAAAAACATGTTTTGTTTAATTTTGAGGACATACTATTCAATGCAGAATTCTATGGAACGTAATAAGTATCAGCTGGGCGCTAAAGTTGGAAGGCAGACGATAAGATTCTCGCTCGCTTTGGAACAACTTGTCCTCTGTTCTTGCTTTTCTTCGCTTGATGCTGGATTGCAGGTGAGTAAACTTTATTGAGAGATGTAATTTGGGTGAATGAAAGCCTTTTATGGAGATTTTATTTTAAGAATGCGTTATTTGTGTAGCCGTATAGACACGTTTTAGACGGAGCCTCGTACAACACCAGCCAACACAAGCCTCGCAGACACATATCCCGTCATTCCTATGAGGGCACGGCGCCCTTTAAGAAAATCGCATAGATGGTGGCGCCAGTTTACCCTCTAGGTGTTATAGTGAGAAACTCTATGACTTCACGTCATGCCCGGCGCCGCTGTGATTACGAAATGCCGTCTGGCACGACCTCATAGTCCAGTGTGCCAATACGTCGGATGATCTTATATGGTCCGAAATAGCGACTAACAGTTTCTCGCTAAGTCCTCGTCGGCGTAACGGAGTCCAGACCTAAACAAGGTCGCCGGATTGGTACTCGACGTAGCGTCGTCGAAGATTGTAGTGTCGGCTGTCGGCCTTCTGCTGGTTCTTGATGCGCAGGCGGGCGAGCTGTCGGCCTTCTTCTGCACGCTGCAAATATCTGGCAACGTCGAGATTTTCTTCGTCGGTGACGTCCGGTAGCATGGCATCAAGCGTCGTTGCCGGGTTCCTTCCGTAGACCAGGTTGAACGGCGCCACGTGCGTCGTTTCTTGCACGGCCGTGTTGTATGCGAAGGTCACGTGTGGAAGGATGGCATCCCACGTCTTGTGTTCGACGTCGACGTACACTGCCAGCATGTCGGCGATGGTCTTATTTAGGTGCTCGGTGAGGCCATTCGTCTGCGGGTGGTAGGCGGTGGTTCGGCGATGGCTTGTGTGGCTGTATCGCAGGATGGCTTGACTTAGTTCTGCCGTAAAGGCTGTACCTCTGTCGTTGACGAGGACTTCTGCGGCGCCGTGACGCAGGAGGGTGTTCTCAACGAAAAATCGGGCTACGTCGGCGGCACTGCCTTTGGGCAAGGCTTTTGTTTCGGCGTAGCGCGTGAGGTAGTCCGTAGCTACGACGATCCATTTATTCCCGGACGTCGACGTCGGGAAAGGCCCCAGTATGACCATCCCGATCATCTGGAACAGTCGGCGAGGTGGCTCGATCGGCTGTAGAAGTCCGGCTGGCCTTGTCGGCGGTGTTTTGCGTCGCTCTGAGCCTCGGCATGTCCTTACGTAATAGGCGACGTCGGCAGAGAGGCGAGGCCAGTAGTATTTTTCTTGGATCCTCGCGAGCGTGCGGGAAAAACTGAGGTGTCCAGCCGTAGGGTCGCTATGGAGAGCTCGCAGAACCTCTGGAGGCAATGCTGAGGGTACCATGAGGAGGTAGTTGGCTCGAACAGTCGAGAAGTTCGTCTTTAAGAGAATGTCGTTTTGCAAGAAAAACGACGTCAATCCTCGCCTGAACATCTTGGGCACAATGACGGTCTTGCCTTCCAGGCAGTCTACAAGGCTCATTAGTTCCGGGTCAGCTCGCTGTTGTTGGGTCCCAAGAAAGTGTCGTCATCCTGGTCGTCCTGTGGCGGCGGTTCGACGGGGGCGCCAGACAAGCAGACAAGGACTGATGGGTCCCGACAAAGTGTCGTCATCCTGGTCGTCCTGTGGCGGCGGTTCAACGGGGGCGCGAGACAAGCAGTCGGCGTCAGAGTGCTTTCGCCCGGACTTGTAAACGACGGTGATGTCGAATGCTTGAAGTGTCAGACTCCATTGTGCGAGGCGACCTGAAGGATCCTTCCAGTTAGCTAGCCAACACAAATCGTGGTGGTCGCTGACAACTTTGAAGGGCCTGCCATAGAGGTAGGGACGAAACTTTGATGTAGCCCAGATGATGGCGAGGCATTCTTTTTCGGTTGTGGAATAATTTGTTTCCGCCTTCGACAGCGACCGGCTAGCGTACGTTACAACCCTTTCTAGTCCGTCAGTCCTCTGCACAAGCATAGCGCTGAGTCCTACACTGATTGCGTCGGTGTGCACTTCGGTATCGGCTTTTTCGTCGAAATGTGCACGTATTGGCGGCGATTGCAGGCGTCGCTTCAGTTCTTCAAATGCTTTGACTTGCGGCGTCTCCCACTTGAACTCGACGTCGGCCTTCGTGAGGTACGTCAGTGGCTCAGCGATCCGTGAAAAGTCCTTCACGAAGCGCCTGTAATAGGCGCGCAGTCCAAGAAATCTACGGACTGCCTTCTTGTCGGCGGGCGGAGGAAAGTCAGCGATGGCCGCCGTTTTCTGTGGGTCAGGGCAAACTCCAGACTTGTTGATGACGTGGCCCAAAAACAAGAGCTCCTCGTATGCGAAGCGGCACTTTTCTGGCTTTAACGTGAGTCCGGAGGTCTTGATAACTTGAAGAACTTTTGAAGGCGCCGGAGGTGTTCCTCGAAGCTTGAGGCAAACGACGTCGTCCAAGTAGACGAGGCAAGTCTGCCACTTCAAGCCTGGCAGTACATTATCCATGACGCGTTGGAAAGTCGCAGGTGCTCAGCAAAGATCGAACGACATGACCTTGAACTCGAACAGTCCGTGTGGTGTTATAAAGGCAGTCTTCTCCCGGTCCCTCTCGTCGACTTCGACTTGCCAGTAGCCGGTGTTGAGGTCCATTGACAAAAAGTACTTTGCGTTGTAGAGTCGATCCAAGGCGTCGTCAATACGTGGGAGAGGGTATACGTCCTTCTTCGTGATTTTATTGAGGCGACGATAATCGACGCAGAAACGTAGCGTTCCATCCTTCTTCTTTACTAACACCACGGGGGACGCCCACGGACTCTTGGATGGCTGGATGATGTCGTCGCGTAGCATTTCGTCGACTTGTTGCCTTATGGCCTCGCGTTCGCGCGCCGAAACTCGGTAGGGGCTCTGACCGAGTGGGCGGACATATTCGTCGGTTATGATGCGGTGCTTGGCGACAGAGGTTTGTCGAACTTTTCACGACGACGAGAAGCAGTCCTTGTATAGCTCGTAAGCTCGTAAGCACCACTCTTGCTTTGCCTTCATGTAGCTCACCTATGCCTCTAGCGACGCAAATTTCACCGTCATGCAGTAAGTGATGATCGCCCTCGATGACACCCTCCATGTCTGTAGGCACTTCGGTACCGACGGAAATCATTACGCTGGAGCGAGGCGGAACGGTGATTTGTTCTTCTAGCACATTCAAGGCATGGTAACTGGTGTTTGTATCCGGTCGTGTCGCGTTGTGCGTTGAAAGCGTTATCGACTTGGACCTTAAGTCGATGACTGCACCGTGTTGGTTTAGAAAGTCCATGCCTAGGATAACATCCCTGGAGCCGTTCTGCAGGATTACGAAGCTCGCCGGGTAAGTGCGGTTGTTTACCGTGACTCGCGCTGTGCAGATTCCAGCCGGCGTTATTAGGTGGCCTCCTGCTGTCCGGATATCGGGTCCTTGCCAGGCCGTTTTCACATTCTTCAACTTCGCGACGAACTCGCCACTGCAGACGGAATAGTCGGCTTCAGTGTCGACGAGAGCGGTGACGTTATGACCATCGAATAGCACGTCTAGATCAGTAGACCATCGTCTGGCGTTACGGTTAAGTCGTGGCGTCGGATCACGGCTGCGTCGGCTTGCTGCGCTGCTGCTACGTCGCGTTGGTAGATCTACTTTCGGCGGCGAAGTGTTGTCGTCAAGGCTCTTGCCAGGCGCTATGCTGATACCTCGTCATGATGATTCGCGAATTTAGTTCGTCGTCGGCGGAGTATCTTCAGCATTGCGTCGTACAGCAACCGCACCTACATCGGTTGCTGCCTTTAGTTTCCCGGGTAAGGGCTAGGAGATCGGCTCCGGGTTGGGCCGGCATACAGCCGGCGATGCGGCGAGATGTAGCGGCCTGGTGACGGCGAGCGTGAGGGTCGTCGTGATTGCCACTGGGCTCTGGCGAGGTAGTCGGCGATGTCACGTGACCGCTCGCCAAGCTGTGGACGTGGCGCGCTGACGGCGAACCCTTGCAGGCCCACAAAATCAAGCTACACTCGAAGCACAACGAAAGCGGCGAACACAGACGGCGATTGTCGAAATCTGATCAGCGGCGAAATGCGTCGGCTTTTATACATGAGTCATCGAAGGTCCCAGAATAATCCATGGTACCCGCGTGTCTTCCAGAAAGTTCTAGATAATTCGCGTTGCTCATACAATCAGATGACATGAGCGTCGGTAACAAGAGACAATGGATAGAAGCATCGATAACGTTCCAGAAACTTCCGATACCTGCAGGCGCGTCCTGTGCCTAGCGATTACGTTTAACATTTGTTAGCCGGTGAAAAGTGGCCACCGGTGAAAGATAAACGTGTATACGTGTCAATATGATTATGAAAGATTGAGTAAAACAATTTAAGACGTAACCTGCTTCCCTGTTCAAGCAAAAGGATCCAGTCAAGTTATATTTTCCTCTTACACTTAGAAAGTGGTTGTATATCCCCAGGTCGAACAGTGTCGCGACGAATTGGACTTTTTTAGAGCATTAATATGCAAAAAATTTATTGTTGGGCTTTACGTGCCAAAACCACAATCTGGTTATGAGGCACGCCGTGGTGGGGGACTCCGGATTACTTTAGTCCACCTGGGGTTCTTTAACGTTCACCCAATGCTGCATTGATATGCACATCAGAAACCGCATTCAACACAGGGTATGCCTACACTAACATTGGTAAAGTTTGTTTTTTACGCTGCTCTTTTACGTTAATACTTAGGTGTTTTAAACTTTGTTGCAAGTGAAGGGCATGCCCGGCATTTCTAACTACGGTATTCAGATGTTATGACCAAGAGCCATCCTTTGACAGCATAAGACCTAAATATTTCACAGGTGAATTATTTTTTTATTTCAACTGGCCACTTAACAAATACTTATATCTGATTTTGTAACATTTTTGTAGTGAAGCTAATGTCTACATAATTATTTATGTTTAGGGCCATGCTATTAGTGACACACCATTTTTATACGTGCTTCAAGTCGGCGGCCTGTAAAAACAATGACTCATTAGATGCCCTTGTACACAGTACACAATCATCCACAAAAATTGTATCCCAGTTCAATAATATCACACATACTGCTAATAAAAAAATAGTTGCAGTGGCTTAGCTCGGCTATGCCAGGATATACGTAGCGTTAGCAAAGGTTCAGCTGATTATTCTTAGCTTTTGTGGTTGTCTAGATTGTCAAGGATTAGCTTGATTGTCATGCTTACTGCTGCTCCAATGACACACACGCGGTATACGTATTATGTGGCACATGTATTCATTCCTCCTACGCTCAACCGCTAATTGCCAGGCAACTACTTCGGGATCCGATGAGTCAAGCTCATCCGTTCTTCTGCGCTGTTGAGCAGCGTTTGCTCTCTCCTTCTCCATGGCTATACCACACTGGCAAACGCCAGTCAGAAGCGCAGCGGCTCCAGCGCAGTGTCAGACGGCGACTGCGCAGCGAGCGCGCGCCGGCGCCAGTGCGTCTACCACGGCTACGACGTCACTCCTCTGGAATGCGCAGACCGGCGGCGGTGAGTCGCGCGTGGCGGCGGCGGAGTGCGCGAGAGGTGCCGGCTCCGGTGGCTCCGGTGCGCAAGCCGTGTGACATCACTGATCCTTGCGCATTCGCAGCACGGCTCTTGATGTGCCGCGCGAAACGGGCTTGGCTAGGCCAGTGTAGCTAACGCTACAAAACCTTGTACTCGGCCGCGCAACGCTTAAAACAGCGAAGCTGTGTGATTGTAGCCCCGCATTTTCCGGAAGTGCGCGCGAACTTTTCATCTTATTACTCATGTAGAAGATAATTTCTTTTCGCGCGTCTCGGACTTACGGCCGACACTGCGCGTTGCACAGCGCAGCTTGCAACACCGACACCGCGTTCCAGGAGACCCGCTCCGTGAATGCGTCGCTCTCTGCCTCTCTCTCTCTCGCTCTCATAGCACGTAAAACCTCTTCACCTCGCCGAGCACGAGCGTACAAACGCGCCAGCTGTGGAGGAATACGACGACGCTCGAACGCAATCATATAGTTAGCATAAATGCATGTTCTGGCAGCGTGGCTGTATAGCCTAGTGGTTCCGACGCTCGCTTTGGGACCGGAGGTACGCGGCCTCGAAACCCACCTCTGCGAACGA
>NC_051154.1:250840306-250869267 GCF_013339745.2 Dermacentor silvarum
AAGTGCGGCCGGCCTGCTCTCGCAAGGCGCACAGTCCAAAATGGCGGCGACGCTAGACGTCACTCATGTCGGCCAATGGCGCTGCTCAAGCGTCGGTTTATGAAAAGGTCTATACGAAGGGATGCAAAGTTATACGAAGTAATGCCAAGTGATGCTAAGTTGTACGAAGTGTGTAAGCATTTCCTCGTGGTCCGTTGCATCGGGGAACGCCTCGCGAAGCACATGCGGTCCGAGCACACGTAGGGGAAGTGCGGCGAAAGCTATGCACAGTGTACGGGCGGCGCGTAGCTGACGCTCGCCCGGATGACGTCACGGCGCATACGCAGAAGCGCGCAGCTGGTGGGAGCTCGGCGGAGCCGTGTCTGTGTCGGGCGAAGCGAGCGCGCACCTGCGCCGGTGGTTACTAGGCAACGCGAGGCGACGTCATCGCTACTGCTTCGGCGCATGCGCGGCTAGGCGAGGTTGGGTCAGGTGGTGCGCAGCTGTGGCTTGGTTGTTGCTAGGCAACGGCGCGGAGTTTTCTGCGTACTTCGGACGTTTCTCCTCACCTTTAACAGCTTTCGATGTTAAAACATTCAGTGCCGTTCCACTCTCTGAAGGTGGATTACCTACGAAGCTGTGTATGTGGTGATTAACCGTTGCTCCGGTGAAACGTTCGAAGATTTCGGGATCGGCGCCGCATGGACGGTTCGCATTTCTTTCCACCTCACGGTCCTGGCGGGCCGCAGCGTCCGTGACCCGCTCACCGTCGGTGGTCTCCTTCCGCCGCCGCCGCGTCCATTCGCTTTTCACCGCGAGACCCCGGAGATTTCACTGGGCACCACAAGGTGGCCCTACGCTTTGGAGCGATGTACAACGGCGCTAAGCGCAAACTTCACATGCAAAGGGGCGCACATGATTGTAGAAGAGAGACTAAGTTTTATTTTCTTTTAGCGTCCGGCTGACCAATCACGGCGCGCGCGTGGCAGACGCGTGGCCGCCAAGGAGGTTTAAATAGTGGCCGCTGGGGGAGAAAAACGTCACGTTATAAGCTTACACCACCGCGCTACGTCACGAAAATGCGGTGGCGCTGTCGTCGGAATTTACTTTCTCATGGTAGGCACTCCACCGCCGATCGCCGCCCGTGTCGCGCCTACCATAGTATGCATGAATGATAGTTCATTTCCCATGAAAGTAATAAAATGGTGGGGCTCCGGGTAAAAAGTTGCGCACAAGCACCTTGAGCAGTCCAAAAAACCATCAAAGGCAACAAAAGGCATCCGGCGCTCATGTGTAAGTACATTGATGCGCAGGCGTCAAGTTACAAAAATATATGTATACAAACAGGAAGTAATACATTTTAATAATTAGAAAAACAAGTTGTCTGTGTTCGCAACGAAATAATAAATTTCTGCATGAACATTATTGATTACGTAAAGCAGTGTTATGATACAAAAACGGAAAAAACGAAAAAAAAAAACGTAGCAAAGCACTGTATTCAGTACAGCACAAACTAAAGCAAAAAGAAACAGAAAAAAGGTTATATGCAGCATATTTAACATATGCACAAACTCAATAAACAACAATAATTAGTTGGACTGAACGTAGTTTTCCAAGCTGCGTCAGGACAGAAGATCTATTACTTGTAAGGCGAGGTTGTTGAGTAAAGTGGGTAGCGTATGTCGAAGCATCTGTTGACCATAATTCGTTCTTGAGTGCGGAATGTTCCATTGTTCAGGTATCCTAGTGTCATAGGCTGCGACATGTTCGTGTAGACGAGCTATGTTCCGAATACCGTTTACCGCGTGCTTTAGCTCCTTGCCATACGTCAGTGCCAAACGGTGTTGAAAGAGTGTTTGAATTCTAAGCAGATTAAGCGTTGGGAACAGTGGCTCAGTAGGAGCATCGTACGGCTTATGACATGTCAAGCGTATTATTGTTTTCTGCGAGATAGAGAGACAGTGCATATTAGTCGCCGCTGATTTTCGGGGGCAGTTGTGCGGTTCCATGTGTGAGGTCTTTATTCTTTGATTTTACAACGAAGGAGACGCAGTATGTCGACGAGCTGAGTTCCGTCGAAATGCGCAAGAGGCTTAAGTTTTCATAGGTTTCCCGTTGATGAAAACCGTCGCAAGCAATGGGCCACCGCGGCGAAAAGCGAAAGTTGCTTTCTGATACCAGATGAGCCATTATGCGCAAAACATTTCGTAACCGTTAAGCTTCTCTTTTACTTTGAGTGGCGTGCATTTGCCAACCTATGTTCTTAAGATCGTTATTAGCGCGTCATTACAATTTCTTGCCGCACTGTGGGAAAGCTAGTATAAGATTAGCCTTGATTGTAGGTCGAGTGACCAGATGCCCCACAAAGCACGTCACATTCAAATTTATTTTCATCTCCAAGAATTGAGGCAACTGCAGTGTAGATATCCTACCACACGTTCACATGCGCAGGCAGCATGGTCACAGCGGCGTTAATTGCAGTGTGGATGTCATAAACGCGACTAAACGTGTAAGTGAAATTTCGATCGTGAAATAAAATGTACATTGTTAGTACAGAGTTGGAGTGATCGGACGGCCGCGGCCAACAGCTCAGATTGCGCGGGCCTACACAGCCGGCGTCGCAGTGGGGACGGTACCTCGCCTGTCCCATCACCTTGGCGATCGCTTCTATCGCCGCTCCCGGCGACGTAGAAATCGGCTACAGCTTGTCTTTAACATGAAATGGTTCTTAATATTTAAAATATATCGAATTTGCGCGTGTTTCGTAATGCAGCGCCCAGTACTAAACCACTGGCCCGATCGGGAGCAACGATCCGACGGCATTTCGTATCGCAGACGGAAACCCAAGCAGCGGCCGTCTCAGCGAGGCGGCTCGGCTGGCTTGCAAGTACTACGTTTGGTTTGCTATTCGCACCAAAATTACCGAGGAAACCAATTCGTTTAAGCCCGCGTTAATCGTGCAGTCAAAAATAAGAGCACTATGATGAGCTGCAGTACAGATCGGAAGCGCTGTCGGCCGTCACTGAGGCGGTCAGCAAGCTAGGCCTACGGTCTCGTTCGGCCGTATCCCGACGAGGGCGAAATGCAAGAACGTACACTGGGTGAACGTGGGCGGAACCTACGCGACGTCGCTATTAGCGGCGAGAAATTGGAGTGGCGCCCTCTCGCGGTGACGTGATGGCCAGGACGCCGCTCGCTCTGGCTCATTCGGCCGCAGTGCGTGCTAGTTGGCTTCGTGCATGCTCGGTGCATGGGGCGCGCCAGCCGTACTTTCTCAAGGATCTTTTGGGTGCTTTCTGCTGTCTGCTGTCACGCCTAAAGTACAGTGTCTCTTTCGAAACTGCTTGAATCGCGAAAATTTCTTGCTTGAACATCGAAGCTATATAGAGTTGCAGGGGTTACTGCTTTTGCAAAGCAGAGGTGCGCCGTGTCTGTCCAAGAAGTTTGCGTAAAAAGAATGTCTGAAAATTCAGCACAGAAAATTTTATTTTTACTATGGTTCGCTTCAAACTTAGCATTTATTTAGTACTTAGTTATGACAGACATTTCGTTTTACACGGAACAGTAATGTTCGTATTTGGTGTGAACTTTATTATATAAATCAGTATGTTAGAATACGATAATACCGGAGACGCTTTCATCAAGCTTCTTATTGCTTTGGTTAGTTTTTCTACTCAAATATGGGCGATGTAGTAAGTAAAGCGTAAAAGGTGCCCATTTTTACGCAAAAGAAATTGGCTCCTACTTTCATCGTTTACGAAACAGCCGCCCCGAAAAAGCATTCTACGTGTATTTTAACCCGACGGCGCTTCATGTATACGTATCGCAATCACCTGAAATAAAAGGGTCGTGGTTAAAGATAATATGAAAGCCTTTACAAGCGATGTCATGTTTCATAGTGGCCTGAAGCGGTCTTTATAGACAATATGGCAGACACCTCCGGCAATGGAAGCAACCGGCTATCGTTAGGGCGTTAAAGCGAGGCCTATATTGTTCGCGAAACCCCTCCGTTCACTACAAATTCAAATTGAAACCATGAAGCAGTGCTTTACAGCGCCAATTGGAAATGCTTATAATATCAAAGTACTGGAAGTTGGGCGAGTTGGTACCTATTCATCTTGAAACTGCAGCGCACACACAAGAAGCGAGGACACAAGGCAAACGTATACACACCAGCGCCTGTTTGCTACTCGTTTCTTCTGTGTGCGCTGCAGTTTCAAGATGCCTATAATATGCTAGGGGCACTAGAAAGCAGCTTCGGCTGCTTGAAAGAGGAAAATCTAACTACCGTTTGCATCACGATGTGTCGAACCACAATGGTGTTTAACTATACCAACTTAGAACTACTCGCAGCGTCAGTCCATGAAAGACCCCCTTGTATACCCCCCTCTTAAAGAACACTACATGCAAGCCTCATATGAATTCAGTTGATTATTGACCTTCTTCGATGAATGCTGATATTTTCATTGTGTCGTATACTATTAAAGAATTAAGCTTCGGTTTCTTGCTGGGTGCAGCCACATGGTCTAAAAGGCATATTTCGCCCAAAAACTTGCGCCGTGTAGCTGTGATCGCCAAGCAGATCGGTCAACGAGGCTCCCCAAGCAACAAGCACCGGTAAATTGTTGAACTGAGTAGAGCGTGTAGCACCGAAAAGAGAATACACGTTGGCCCATGCCTTTTGCGTGCGGCAAGCAGCTTAAACAGTTCGCCATAATATAGCGGTTTAGTGGCCTCAATGAGCTTTACTTAAAAATACCATCGCTTAAAGTTAACCGATTAAGAACGGCTTGATCTTGAGAAGCCGTTCAAAAATGAAACGGCACTGGCAGAATCTATACTACAGTGTTCTTTAGACCTAGTGCTACTGCCGAATGTTCGTGTGAATAAATGCGAAAATTCGATATCTTGCCATCACTTCATCGTCAGCCAACATGTTTTATCGGGTTAAAGTCAAGGTAAATGTTGTACAAATCATATATAGGCAAGGTTTGTTAGGTGCTTCTTGCCACACGGCAAGTATGGTCGCTTAACTCGATCGTGCTATCCCATGTTTCCGTGTTTATGCTATTATTATTCATGCGCGCTACCGCATGCAGAGTGTAGAACTGCGAATGAAAAACCCACACCTCCCTGGATTGAGCTCCGTTGGCCGGCACAGTAACGCTGTGTTTGAGAAATATATTGTTGTATAAAAAATAAGCGCTTTCAATAAATTGTGACCAACGAAGACATCGTAAAAATATATTTGAGAAAACTGTCATAAGTGTACTAGCATAGGGAACGAGGGCGAACAAACGGAAACGCTGCAGAAGGCGCCCGGACGCAGCCCCAACTGTAGCAGACGACAGGCGCGAATCCTTGCCATGACGTCATGCGAGCGACACTCGCGGCGCCCCTCTTGGTCGCTCTCGGGGCTAATAGTGCCTAAAATATATCGACGGTGGATACCGCTGTAAACAAACATGGTGTATACTATACGAAAATCTCGGAGATTTCAGTGGACGCCACAAGGTGGGGCTACGTGTGGTCGTCTTGGCAGAACCCTTCTTAGCAAGATGGCGTACTAAATATAACAGAATGTTTCTTGTTTAATTATGTACAATTGAAAATGGTACTGTACTTTTAAAAATACGCTGGGCCCTAATGGGTTAAAAGACCACTGGGCACCAAATGTCTCGGCAAATTTCGGTTCTTGCTCCGTGATCTCGACCCAACGGGAACCGTAGTGGGCCGAGATTGAGCCAAGGCAAAGGCGCAAAGTGCTGGCGTCACGGAGCGTTCGCTTGGAAAGGTTGGCTGCGTGACGTCATGCTCTCTCCTTTTTCCTTCCTCCATGATGGTACGTGATTACGGCGCCAAGCAAAACCCAAATAGACGCTGAGCATACGACGTGGCATGTATACAGGCGTTCGCCGTCACTACTGGCTAAGGAGGCTGCAAGGAACGGCTGAGAAAGCGTATTAGATGAAGCGGGGCCCCGCTGACGCATTCAAATCAACGCAGCTTACGCTTACGCCACGAAAACATTTGTTGTGTCAATCCACCAAACGTGGAGGACGGCATAGCAGACACTGACCAGAAGACGCGGCGCGCATGAATACATTTTGAGGGGCGTTCGGCCTTTCTATTGGCTAAAATGTCCTGTAGCTTTCACAAGGCTGCAAGAAACTAATGAGTTAGACTATAGAATATTCTAGTACGCTATATTATGCACACGACTTTTGCCGCGCTAACTCAGTGAGCTGAATGACGACGATGATGATAATGTCGTTACAAAATGACAAAAACACAACAAAACACGACCAAGAAAAAGTAGAAAAAAGAAACGTAGAACAAGTACCAAAAAAAAGATAAATGGACATTTTACAGAGAAAGAAAAACCTAGCTTCTTATTGTTCTACCGCTTCATTGCTTCATGGCCAACGCCCAGATGTGGGCACGTGCCATTGATTGGGATCATCATCAGCTTGTGCACGCGAGCTGCTTCCACGTCACCACCAGTCTGGTTTGGCCGTCATGCCACCAAAGCGTTCTTACCCCGGTGTCTCGGCTTCTAAAGCTCAAAAGCGGAGTCGTGGAAATGGATCAAGCCTGCTACGAGGCAGGCGGGAACCGCCAGCTTCCTCATCGAATCCAGGTGCGCGCCGTTGCTATACCGAAGCGGACGCTTCAACGCCATCTTCGGAGACGGCAGAGACGGTGCCGATATCTCTGTCTACCGACGAAGAACCCGAACTCTTCTCTTTGAACATCACCGATGATTCGGTCCCTTACCTGTCGTCCAGTGATCAAGATGACGTTGAAACCGTGCGATGCTCAACGCCCTTCGAGGGCAACTCGAGTGTGGAAGCCACGGCGGGGTCCGTCAACTCTGACTCACCTCCTCAGGTATTGTCACTAAGCAGTGATGAAGATGGCATCGAGACCGTGCGATGCTCGACACCCTTCTACGGCAGCTCCACCGTGTCAGCCACAGCGGGCTCCCTGATGTCCGACTCTCCTCCTAGTGTATCCGTGGCACCGCATTATGGTTCTCCAGGATATGGGCCTTTAAATTCCACCATGGTCGAAGGCGGGGTGCCCATAAACATGATGTCCTCCCCCAGCACTTCTGCAACGCCCGTGCCACTCGCCCCTCCTCCCAGAGACCTGACGAATGAACCGTGCACTTCTGCAAGGGCAAGGCCACTCTCAGCTCCTGGCCAAAGCGAAGACGAACCGTCGTCGACGATGACTAGGGCGATTCCACCATGTCCTTTAGGATTGCACCGGCAGGCGCAGCTGCGGCAAATGAGGCGCTACAACGTGCATTTCAGCGGGTTCCTGCCATGGCACAAGCAGTAACAAGTCAACATGCAGCATTTTTTTTTCTTTTTTTTTTTTTGAAGGTTGTACCTGTTGTTTTATTCTCTGAAACACGACATCATGCTCTCAGTGTGTTGTAGTTTCTTTCAACGGCCCGGTTGCACCGGTCGTACACCCAATTTCCCATAAACGTATATACGCATACTTGCCGCATGTGCGACGTACCGCCGTCCGTCCACGCATACAGTTTGATACAATAATTACCACAGGGAACTCCGGCTATAGTGTTTACGGGAGCAGCAAGTGGGGCGGCTCAGTCAGCATGGGTACAGTGAACAAGAATTGGGGAGTGAACGGGATTTGTGGTTCGGGCTGGATTTTCTAACGGACAACGTCGCCGGCACCGCATTTTCCGCGACACGGGGCGCTTAACGCTGTCGCGTTAAATCTGTTACAACGCTGAAAGAGCGGCGGCGATGCCGTCTCCTTATCCTGAAACTCCGGCTGTTTCGGCAGCGCCCATTGGCTGAGGCGAGATTCACGGGCTGTCGTGTGCCCCACGCACCATCGTTGTTGCGCCGTTTGCATTATTACCATCGCACTTTCTCCATTTTATTAAGGCGAAAGCCTGATATGTGTCATGGTGAGGTCTCCGTTTCAAGGCCGTTTCCAAACCGCGTCGTCAACACGAAATGGTCCTCTTAGGATAAGAGGCGCTAATGAGCACAAAACAGCGATTAAAGATGGAAGAATGATTAAACAAGTGAACGGAAGTGATAATGGGTATACAGAGAGATGAATGCGGTGTATTAAGAGCGAATTGATGGTGCATTAAAGGGTTTAGTTGGGGGATAGGAGTCAAACGAAAGGTAATAATGAGATAGAGCGAGCTATGATAATGAAGAGTCAATGAGAGTGAATTAAGAGTGAATGAAGGTGAATCAAGTGGTGATGAAAATTGGAAATCTGGAGTAATAGAGCAAACCAAGTGTGATGGAAGTAAAACCGAGATGGGGGGGGGGGGGGGATAGAGCGAATGAAGGTGAACGAAGCAGTGATAGGGTTGAATCAAGGGGTTATGAAGCGGAGGAGTAACTTGCAAAAAAATATGTGAAATTTCAGGGTCCAAATTAGAGTGATGCAGCAAAAAGAAAAGTGCCGAGTCACGGTTCGAGTTTGGAGAATCATCGAGTTAGCGGTGCTCGGGCTTTCGCGTTCGTCTTAGCTGTAGCATAAGGGACCATTAGTAATTTTTTAATACAATTGTGGGTAATTTGAATAGATCGCGTACTGTTTCCGCCACTGAGTACCAAAAATTGGGAGACGCTTAAGTTTCGCCTTTAAGAGTAGAACGCCACAGCATTCGAAGATTCCTGACTGCTTCTCACGATTCCTGGCCGCTGAAACTTATGTAGCCATGATGTTCACCGGGAAACGCTGGCGACGACCCTAACCTTTGACTTAGGTGTCTCTTAGTGGCACTCGCACCTCGACATTGGTGTTATGCGCTTTGGTGTGCGGTAATCAGTGATTTCTAATTAATTTTAATTATTCCAGACACTTCAGTACTCAACGTATGCTCTGATATCATATCTATAACGAAGCCAATTAATTTTTGTATTGTACTTTTTTCCTATTTTTTCTGATTTATTTTGAATTTCGTCCCCGGTCATCTCAGCTAATTAATTCTAATTATTCCAGACACTTCAGTAATTCAACTTGTAACTAAACTTATGATCTGATATCATGTCTATAATAAAGCCCACGAATTTTGTACTGTACTCTTTTTTTTTTTTTTCTGATTTATTTTGAATTTCGTCCCCGGTCATCTCAGATGAACCAAATGTTAATTCTAATTATTCCAGACCCTTCAGTAACTCAACTTCTGCTCTGATATTATATCTATAATGAAACCCATCAATAGTGTACTGTACTATTTTTTCTATTTTTTCTGAATTGTTTTAATTTCGTCCTCGGTCGTCTTAGTTATTTCTAAATAATTTTAATTATTCGAGACACTTCAGTAACTCAACTTGTAATTCAATTTATGCTCTGATATCATATCTAATGAAGCCCACGAATTTCGTACTGCACTTTTTTTCTGATTTATATTGAATTTCGTCCCCGGTCTCAGTGATTTCTAAGTCTAATTATTCCAGACACCTCGGTAACTGAACTTGTAACCGAACTTGTGCTCTGATATTATATCTATAATGAAACCCATGAATTTCGTAATGTACTATTTTTATATCTTTTCTCAGTTATAAATAATTTCGTCCCCGGTCGTCTCAGATAATTATTTCTAATTATTCCAGACACTTCAGTAACTCAACTTATGCTCTGATATCATATCTATAGTGAAACTCAGGAATTTTGTACTGTAATATTTTTTCCTATTTTTTCAGATTTGTTTCGAATTTCGTCCCAGGTGGCATTCTAATTCTCGTTATTCCAGACACTACAGTACCTCAACTTGTAACTAAACTTTTGCTTTGATATCATATCTATAATGAAACCCATACATATTGTACTGTACAATCTTTCTTTTTTTACTGATTTATTTTTAATATCGTCCCCAGTCGTTTCAGGAGGTAAACCGGAAGTGCCGCGCAAAAAACCAGAGTGTCACTCGATGCTCGAACCACTAAAAAAGAACCAGTAAGCTCGCCTTGGTGCACAACGTTGGCCGCCATAGTTTCCCGGTAAACATTACGGCTACATAAGCGGCAGTTGCCGGGAAGCTTGAGAAGCAGTCGGGGATCTGCAAATGGTATCGCGCGCTCTTAACTGCGAAGCTTAAGATATCTCCCAATTTCTCGCTCACGCTCAACGCCGTTACGGCCGTGCTCACTGCGTAACGGCCCTTAAAGCTATCGCTTAAAACTAGATGTAGCAGAGTGAAACGCC
Organism: Dermacentor silvarum; assembly: GCF_013339745.2. NCBI lineage: Eukaryota > Metazoa > Arthropoda > Arachnida > Ixodida > Ixodidae > Dermacentor > Dermacentor silvarum. The sequence continues at coordinate 250,850,501 of NC_051154.1, forward strand.
TGTGAATTCTCCATGCAATAGCGGTATGGTCTCCGACGCGAGAAGCGTCTGACCGGCGCGCGGGGACGCCACCAACTTTTCAATACGCGCGCTGGACCGACTACTTCCATCTATTTCATCTAGTGCACTATATATATATATATATATATATATATATATATATATATATATATATATATATAAGGTGTGTTCCAGTTCTGGCCAGAATCCAAGACAGTCTACGTAGACAGCTACGGAGACAGCCGAGACAGCTTTGATGTCATGTAATGGATCGCGTTTCGAACCGTCTGAACCAGACGGACGGACGGAAGGACGGACGGACGGAAATCCAATGCATTTCTCCGGAAAGGTCGGGAATTAATATCTCGAAACTGGTGTCATCCTGAGAATTATTTCCAAGTGAATCCGCCTTGCCAACTCCATGGCTACAGTTTGTAAATTGCAATATGGGCCATCATGTAATTAGTTTAAAACTTAATTAGTGAATGTTTGTTAATTAGGCGATTATGCATTGCAATTTTTTGTGAAAGTAATGTCCGCCTCTTGGAGTAGACCAGCTCATTAACTAGAATTGGGCTATCTGCCACAGGCAACCTTAAATAAATTTTGAAAGTGTTCGCTGAAACACCCTGTATATCATGCTCATCCAGCTCAGTCTCCACCCGTCGGGGGCTTTACTCTCCATTATCATTTTGCTCACTGCCTCTCTTAATGCTTTCTTAGATTGTCCCCTTTCCCTTTTATATCATGCTCATCCTGCTCAGTCTCCAACCGTCGGGGGCTTTACCGTCCATTATCATTTTGCTCACTGCCTCTCTTAATGCTTTCTTAGATTTTGGGCCCAATGTCTTTATTAAAATGATTGGGATGCCATATCAGGACCTGTCGTCGTACTACTAGGAACCCTCTTCTCTGCCCTTTCCCACTCGCTTTGTTCCAGCGGAGCCACTGCACTAACCAGTCTATCCTCACCTGATTGAACACATGCTACGTTTCGTTCTTTACATTTTTCTGTCATCATTGTTCTTATATGTTCCATTTCCTCATCTCGTTCTAGCCGAACACATTGAGCTGTAACTATAAACCTCTGCTCTAGGCTAGTCTTATTACTGAAGGAGTTGAGATGTTTCCAAAATTTCTTCGCTGCTTTTCTATGCTTTTTCTTTACTTCTGACAACCATTGGGTCCCCTTTCTTCTAATATTCTCATTGATCAAATGAGATGCTTCCCTTCTACAGTTTAAGAAGTTATCCCATTTTCTATCTACATCAGCGTCTGGTTCACCCCTCTGCTTTGAATATCTGTGTTCCCTGGATGCTTCCTAACGTTCCTCTATGGCCTTCTTAACCTCCTCATCCCACCATGCTCTTGGGTTTACGTCTTCTGTTCCCTTTCGGCCTGACTCGTACCTTAGCAAGCTCTAGCTCAAACAGCCCTGTTAAATTTGCATATGTCCATTCTGTTTTAGTATCCTATGAAATTACTTCCTCAATTTGTTGGATTGCTATTTCAAGCTGCTTTTCCGAGTAAAATATCCCACCTGGTTGTTCATCTTGCCTCCTACCTATTTTCATTTCACTTCAAAAACTCACCTTAATACGTTTGTGTTCACTATCTAGACTTCTGGAGCCATATTCATCTATGTTCATTACCTTTAGCCTATAATGCATCCTGTGTGAAATTAGTGCATAATCTATCGTCGACTGCAGGCTCCCTACCTCCCATTCTAGGTGCCCTTCACACTTCTCAGTACTGTTGCATATAGCTAAGTCATGCCTTTCACACATATCCAGCATATTGTCCTGTTGAGTCTTTGTACCCGTCCATGTCTTTTATGTGTGCGTTCATGTCTCCTAGTATACTAATCTCGCACCCTCCTCCTAGCTCATTAATGTCACTTGATATACATTCCAGCATTTTTTTTCCTCATTGGCATTTTTGCTCCTGTCCACAGGTATACAAAGCCAAGGATTGTATGCTCTCCTGCCACTTTCCCTTTTAGCCAGAAATGCTCCTTGCATTCCTGTTTGACCCTTTGCCAATTCACACTTTTATGATGAATGCCTCAATTCCACCCCCTTTTCTGCTGCCCTCTGTCCTATTGCAATATTTCCATGCATAGTCAGGATTACAGGGTGGCTGCTTCATATACCTAAGATGTGTCTCCACAAACCCGTATACCATCAGATTTTCCTGCCTTAGTTGCCCGTCTATCTCCTCCCACTTCAGCCTATTCCTGCCACCTTGCATGTTAATATACCCTATGTCAGAATAACCTTGGCCCTGGCGGTTACGTCTATTACGTTTCAGACGCTTCTAAAACGTGACGCCACCTCGCGGCGACAAGAAAAAGTTTAGAAAAGCACACATTACCTCTGTATTTTAAGTGTTAGCACTTGGGAACCTATGAAAAACACGATGTGACAAGCTGTTATGAAGCCTGCAGCACTGGTATTCTTCGTCGATTATCTGTTTTTGTGGGGAACCACGTTTAGTAAAGGATGTCATAGAAACCAGGGTCTTTATACTTTATAACGATAATAGTAGAAAACTACCACTTTTTGCGAATTTTGGCTTGTCCCCATCAAGAACGCTTCATAGAACCAGAGTCCTTTAATAGTTTAAAGGACTCCGGTGGAACATCACGAACCTCACGTGGGTCAGAAAATGGGGAACCCATTGGTATGTACTTCAATTGGTGCGGGGTGGTCGTGGTCTCGCAGTATTCGCAATGCACACACACGGTCGCGCCGCGTAGTGGCCAGCGAGAGAAATATTTCAAAGAGTATCCGCACAGTCAATGTCACAGTGTTAGCGTGTTGCTCTCTATGCGCAGGCGCGTTTCTGTTTTATTAACAGCTTCTGCATACGCCATGGCAGAAAAAAAAGTGTTGCGTGCCTCAGTGCACCAACCATCGACGATGTCTTTCCATACCGTTCTGACGCATCCGAGTGCCCACCTGTGTACGAAGCTGCGCGACAAGCCAAAGAGTGCCGCCAGCTCGCGCGCACCTTTACGTCACAAGAACAACAGCGCCAGAAGGACGGACGCGCCGACTCACTGGCCAGTCCCACGTATGCACCAGGGTCTCTTTTATGGCTAGCTGTTCCTTGCCAAACTCCAGGCCTTTCCTCAAAACTCGTTCCAAAGTACGAAGGGCTTTACCGCGTCTTGGAGCGGACGTCCCCGGTGAATTTTCTCATCGAGCCACTTTCTCCATCTGAAGACATGCGCCGGCGTGGACGTGACCTCATCCACGTGGCGCGTCTCAAGCGCTACCATGACCCTCTGCCAACAACCTCTCAGCTCGCCAGGATGGCTCTCTTTCTGCGGGGGCGATTGTCAAGAAGAAGACGCGCCTCCGTCCAGCGGCATCGCCAACGCTCGGCCCGCTCTGCTCGCTCTGTTGGTCGCTGGTGTCTTTGGAGACGGTGCTCCACGCTGCCTCGCTGTTTTTGGAACTCGTAGCGTCTTTGAAGGACACCGGTAATAAACCTCTTCTCACTTTGTAAAAGTGAAGCCGACTTTAAGGGACTCGGTGTAAGCCTGGTTTTTCTAAGCTCGCTTTCCCACGTTCTGATGTTCATCATCATCATCAGCAGCAGCCTATATTTTATGTTCACAGCAGGACGAATGCCTCTCCCTGCGATGTCCCATTACCCCTGTCTTGCACTAGCATATTTCAACTTGAAGCTGCAAATTTTCTAACTTCATCACCCCCACTGGTTTTCTGCCGACCTCGACTGCGCTTCCCTTCTCTTGGTATCCATTCTGTCCCCCTAATGGTCCACCGGTTATCCATCCTACGCATTACATCGCCTGTCAAGCTCCATTTCTTCCGCTTAATGTCAACTAGACTATCGGCTATCAACGTTTGTTCTCTGATCTACACCACTCTCTTCCTGTCTCTTAACGTTAGTCCTAAGATTTTTCGTTCCATCACTCTTTGCGCGGTCTTTAACTTGTTCTCGAGCTTCTTTGTTAACCTCCAAGTTTCTGCCCCATATTTTAGCACCGGTAGAATGAATTGATTGCACACTTTTCTTTTCAACGACAGTGGTAAGCTCCCAGTCAGGATTTGGCAATGCCTGCCGTATGCACTCCAACCCAATTTTATTCTTCTGTATATTTGTTTCTCATGATCAGGGTCCCCTGTGAGTAATTGACCTAGATAAACGTACTCCTTTAAGAGCTCTAGAGGCTGACTGGCAATCCTGAATTCTGGTTCCCTTGCCAGGCCATTGAACATTATCTTTGTCTTCTGCATATTCATCTTCAACCCATTTCTTACACTTTCTCCATTAAGGTCCTCAATCACTTGCTGTAATTCGTCTCCATTGTTGCTGAATAGGACAATGTCATCTGCAAACCGAAGGTTGCTGAGATATTCACCGTTGATCCTCACTCCTAAGCCTTCCCAGTCTAAGAGCTTGAATACTTCTTCTAAGCATGCAGTGAATAGCATTGGACAGATTGTGTCTCCTTGCCTGACCCCTGTTAGATACGGACCCTTTCCAGGAATCACCCAAGTTTCCCCACCACCTTAAAAAGGTCCTCGCCTTCCAATTATGGGGCACCGAGGCGTGTCAACCACGCTACCGGACCCGTCAGACAGGTTGGTGACTCCTACCTCACGCACCGCACGTCGAGCTATTGTCTCTCCCCCTGCTTGACTCTTCCCAAAAGTGGGACGGGAGGCTGGCACGGTTCCAGGAAGGAAGCCTTGGTCGAGTGCAAAGCGGTTTTGCAGCTCTGGAGGGCCGTTCCGAGAACATCCCATTTCCTTCAGCCGAGCGCTTCCAGGCGAGGAGGCAAAGCCGGAGGTAAATCAGCCATCGGACAATGAAGCCCTCGGAGCGTCCCCATTGGCCGAATATGACGGCACTTGCACGGGCCAATACCAGGGGAGGAAAATGACGACACCTGAGCTGGCTCGACGATTGGCCAAAGATGACGGGACCCCGAGAGACCCCGAGAGACCGAAGTGGTTAAAAGAGCGACAACTTTAGGAGAGGAGAGCTCTTCTTGCCACGGGCCGCAGCGTCCGAGATGCTGCCGGCCGTCGATCACTTTATGACTGTTCAGTATTTTGTATTTTAATCACTGTACATAATGTAAATAAATCCCTCCTGTTTCTCCCAAGTCCGCCTCAACGTCCCCCAACTCCCGCAACCAACGCCTACCAGATCTAATAACTGCTGTCAGCGATAAGGATGAACCTTCGACCGAAGCAGATACAATAACTGGTGGCAGCGATAGGGATGAACCTTCGACCGAAGAAGAATGAGCCTTCGACCAAAGGAGTCCTGAGAGCGAACAGCGAAGGAACTGGGAGCAACGAAGAAGTATGAGCCTTCGACCCAGGGATTCCAGCTGAACAACTCGGAACAGCGATAGCGAGGAACCTTCGACCGAAGTCCGGAGAAACTGGGAACATCGAAGAAGAACGAGCCTTCGACCCAGGGAGTCCCGAGGAACTGGGAACAACGGACGGATGGACGAGATGGCGTGGTGCTGCATCCATGGGTGAGCACGTGGTTTTTTTCCTTTGATTCGCCAGACTTCAAATTTTGTGTGTTTATTTTGATTGTTCTGGGAATCGGGCATTTGTAGCATATTTTGTGTTTGCACAAATTAGGGAAACAGTTCTAACCACCAGTCGGGGCAGCTACCATGGATCTCATTAGAAGGTTGACGAGGGCAGACTTGCTGTTGGTGTGCGAGGATTTGGGAGTTGAGGCGGAAGAAACAATGGAAAGGCCAGCTATCGAAAATGCAATAATAGATAGTGGCTTTGATGATGAAAGCATTGAGATTGCTTGGGAGGTAGTACAGCGTGAGCGTCAAGAACGTGAGGAGGAACGTGAGCGCCAAGAACGTGAAAAAGAACGTGAGCGTCAAATACAAGAGCGCGACAGGGAACGCGAGCGAGAACGGCAAGAACTCGAACGTCGAGAACGAGAGCTTCACAGTAAACGCGAGCGAGAACGGCAAGAGCACGAAAGGGTAATGGCAGCCTTGAACAAAAAGATTCAAGCGTTGATCGAACAAAGACAACAGCAGCCAAAAACATCTGTAGGTAGTAATGAGCGAAAGTGTGAGGAACTCGCTAGCAGATTTTCGTCAAAAGCCGAAGAGAAGAGTAGCTCATATGAGATTAGCAGCACGTTCATAAGTGAACAGAAAGTGTTATATGCTAACGATGCCTTAGTGGCAACAAAGGCCGTTGAAGGCCGTAGTAAGAGCGACGAGGTGCTGTGCCATCAGAGCACTGTAGAGACAGCTAGGCCAGCTGTGAATGAATTGGCACAGTCACCGTGTGTGTATGTCGCAAGTAATGTTAACAAGTTCGTTAACGAAATAGTGAATGCTGCTGACTCAACAGTCACGAGCACCCATGTCGAGTCAGGACTGAGTGCCGTAGCGCAGTGCAGGATGGACGATGTAGTTGAGGGTAGACCGCCAGAGTGCGAGCTGAGTAGCTCAAGGTCAGACAACTGCATTGTTCAGGGATCAGTTAAGCTGTCCGCCAGTCCAGATAGCCAAATGAGCGAGAATCGTTCAGACTGTGCGAGTGAGGCAGCGATCGAGACCGCAGTATTGTGTGTCGATGCACAGCGGGAACTGGACAGTGTAGTAGCGCGCAGTTCGCAGGAGTGCGAGTTGCGTAGCTCGAGTAAAGCCTGCTGCATTGTTCCAGAGTCGGTCGAGCTGTCCGCCAGTCAAGGCAAAGAGAGAGATGATTTAATGGATAATCACTCTGACTGTGCGGATGAGACAGTGATCCGGGCCGACGAGATGTGTAACGGCCAGCACGAGGCGCGAGCAGATGGCTCAGAAAAGAGCACTAGGAAAAGGCGCCGTAGAAAGAAGCGTTGTAAATATCGGAATGCGGCGAAGAGTGTGACGCCGCCTAAGAAAGTGACAAGAGTCAAACAGCATCAGCGGGGCGCAAATAAAAGAAAGGTGCGATCGCCGTTGACAACGTTTTCCATTCAAGCGCGTCCGGGCCACCGGAGAAAACGAGTCAGAGAAGCGTGTTCGGTGCGGAAAAAGGGCAAGGGGCAAGTAGTGTCCCAGTCATTCCGTCGATCTTTTCGGGGTGCAGCACGCATTCCAAGAAAGCGCAAGGTGGCAGGACGAGAGGAGGTTGCAAGGAGACGCGACGCGGTCAGACGAAGTCTTGGCCAAAGCGTGTCGCTGGGACGCAAATTGACAGGGGACCGTGACGTCTCTAAAGAGCTGATGGGCGGTCAATCCTTTTGTTGTCCCTGGTTAGCTAGAATAGCTTTCAGCGCGCGACCACCTCGTGTACGGCTCAAAAAAACGAGTTCGTCGTAAACAGTCGGAACGATATACAAAAATAACGGTTCCGTAGAAGCAAACATTCTGTTTTGTTTCTTTATTTTTGAGCATTTGATAGTTTTCGCGATTTGAGTTAAAGTTTCTTTCAAAATGTAAGTTATGAGCTTTGTTTATTTTTTAGTTTGAAAAGCTCCGTAGTTTGAAAGATGCGCTTTGAGTTAAGCGTTAGTTTCGCGAAATAATCATTCAATTAGTGTTTAGGCTTTTTTTTTGTGTGTGAGCGACCTGAAGCGTCTAGGTCATTTGTTAAAAGCCTATTGTAACGCGCGTTTGTGTTACTTAACCCTTTGTTAGAAATGTTTTCCAAGTTACCTTTTCGGGTTAGGCGCGTTGACTTTCCGTATTGCATAATTTGCATTGAGAAGCGTTGGTACGATACCACTTAACACGTGTCCTGTGCGGACAGAAGGAACCAGAACATTTGTGACTGGGTCGCTCGTGTGTGTTGAGGGCGGCAGTGTTCTGAGTTTTCTATAAAGCGAGCGTGGAATTAGGTTATAGCAGACGCGGTTTCTTTTAAAGGTTTATGTGAGTGCGTAAATTACGCAACTTTAATTTTGTTGTTCCCTTAAGATAGGTCCTGTGTGGACGAAAGGAAGGAACCTGAGTAAGCGTAAGAAAACGTCTGCGTGAGACGCAAAGAAGGCATTAAGAAAAGTGCCCGCAAAATTCAAGCGAGTTTAATTATGCATTCTTAGGTGGGCGAGGCTGTTCATTGTCATCCGTACGTGCGAAAAGTCGCCCATCGTGACAGATTATGAACAGGCTGTTCGTGAAGTGAGGCTGAATAAGGTGTTTTGAAGCACTAGTTACGTATATAGCCTTTGATTTAGCTTTACGTGTTACCTTCCTTCATTTGAATAACGAGGTATGGCTTAGTATTATGGCCTGGAAGTCATCCTCGTAGCATCAAAACTCCGCTTGCCTATGATTAAAATGGTTATTTCCATTGATTGTTCCGTTTCCTCCCGATTCTCTTACGACGACAATAGCATTCTGGGCTTGTCGGCATTCGGAGAGGTATGGAAAGCTGTTTAGAAAGGTGGTTGGGACTGCTGTATCAAAATTTGGTAAAGAAAAGAAAAGCACAGGGTTGATTTTGATAGAGTAATAGCCTGGCGAGTCAGGGGTGAAGAGCCTGCGCTTGCACGTGGTGCAGCGCTATGTTGTTTCGTTTGTTTGACGTACGTTCTCCAGGGCCCGGGATCCAGAAATTCGTCACACGAGGCTCGTCGCCAGTATTAGAGGCTTCATCAACGTTCTTCATTGCCAGCGAATTGAGTTCACCGGCCATTCCGAACTTCCGGGGCGAGGAGGAGCTGTTAGATACGGACCCTTTCCAGGAATCACCCAAGTTTCCCCACCACCTTAAAAAGGTCCTCGCCTTCCAATTATGGGGCACCGAGGCGTGTCAACCACGCTACCGGACCCGTCAGACAGGTTGGTGACTCCTACCTCACGCACCGCACGTCGAGCTATTGTCTCTCCCCCTGCTTGACTCTTCCCAAAAGTGGGACGGGAGGCTGGCACGGTTCGAGGAAGGAAGCCTTGGTCGAGTGCAAAGCGGTTTTGCAGCTCTGGAGGGCCGTTCCGAGAACATTCCATCTCTTTCAGCCGAGCGCTTCCAGGCGAGGAGGCAAAGCCGGAGGTAAATCAGCCATCGGACAATGAAGCCCTCGGAGCGTCGCCATTGGCCGAATATGACAGCACTTGCACGGGCCAATACCAGGGGAGGAAAATGAGGACACCTGAGCTGGCTCGACGATTGGCCAAAGATGACGGGACCCCGAGAGACCCCGAGAGACCGAAGGGGTTAAAAGAGCGACAACTCGAGGAGAGGAGAGCTCTTCTTGCCACGGGCCGCAGCGTCCGAGATGCTGCCGGCCGTCGATCACTTTATGACTGTTCAGTATTTTGTATTTTAATCACTGTACATAATGTACCGCACAAAGACCGCACAAAGAGCAATGGAACGAAAAATCTTAGGAGTAACGTTAAGAGACAGGAAGAGAGCGGTGTGGATCAGAGAACAAACGGGGGTAGACGATATTCTAGTTGACATTAAGCGGAAGAAATGGCGCTGGGCAGGCCATGTAATGCGTAGGATGGATAACCGGTGGACCATTAGGGTTACAGAATGGATACCAAGAGAAGGGAAGCGCAGTCGAGGACGGCAGAAAGTCAGGTGGGATGATGAGGTTAGGAAATTCGCAGGCGCAAGTTGGAATACGCTAGCGCAAGACAGGGGTAATTGGAGATCGCAGGGAGAGGCCTTCGTCCTGCAGTGGACATAAATATAGGCTGATGATGATGATGATGACATAATGTAAATAAATCTCTCCTGTTTCTCCCAAGTCCGCCTCAACGTCCCCCAACTCCCGCAACCAACGCCTACCAGATCTAATAACTGGTGTCAGCGATAAGGATGAACCTTCGACCGAAGCAGATACAATACCCCTTTCTTGATAGGTAACTTTCTACTTTTCTTATGGAGAAACAAGGTAGCTGTGGATTCCTTATAGATATTTGCTAAGATATTCACGTATGCTTCCTGTACTCCTTGATTACGCAATGCATCTATGACTGCTGGTATCTCTACTGAATCAAATGCCTTTTCATAATCTATGAAAGCCATATAGAGAGGTTGTTTGTACTCCGCAGATTTCTGGATTACCTGATTGATGACATGAATATGATCCATCGTAGAATATCCCTTCCTGAAGCCAGCCTGCTCTCTTGGTCGGCTGAAGTAAAGTGTTGCCATGATTCTATTGGAAATTATCTTGGTGAATATTTTATACAATACTGAAAGCAAGCTAATGGGTTTATAATTCTTCCATTCTTTAACGTCTCCCTTCTTATGAATTCGTATAAAGTTGGCGTTTTTCCAGCTCTCTGGTACACTTGAAGTTGTGAGGCATTGCGTATAAAGGGCCGCAAGCTTTTCAAGCATGATATCTCCTCCATCTTTGATTAAATCTACTCTTATTCCATCTTCTCCAGCTGTTGGTACATACTGAGTGGTAAAAACCAGTCAAAAGACGATGTACAGAGAAGAGACGTGGCACATATGGTTTCCCACAACGTCAAGAAATTTCCTGCGAGGCAGGGCGTTAACGTTCTTTTTTCTGCTCCTTACAAACTTTCAGGCCTTTGCTCACGAGTTGCGCGTGGCAGAAATAGACCGCCCACGTGTCATGACAGCCATTACATTTCTTGTGCGACACGTGTGGCATACGAGCTTCCGCTGAATTGTGAAAAAGATTACATCGGTCAAACAGGCCGGTGTATTAATGAGAGGCTGCGAGAGCACTACAATTCTTGGAACACCTCTGATGGAGCAAATTTGTCTCGCCATTATCGGAAATCCGGCTGCGTCCCGCTTTTTTCCAATCTTAACATCCTTGGTAGGGGCAAGGGCAAGACGGAGCGTGAAATTCTGGAAGCTTACCATATCAACATGCAAGGGGATAATTGCATCAGTACTATACCCTCTCTCACTAATGCAGAAGGAACTAAGTTTCCTATCGCATTAGCGTTAGCAACGTGGCCTATCGCAATCAATGATAGTTTGTGTGCAGGTGTTGGCTTCTGAGCTGCGCATGCTCGCCTGGTTTTTCCTGGGAGACGGGGTTTTTCAATAAACCACGTTCTGTGTTGCAGTGAAACCAACTCAAAGAAAAATGCGATGCGAACGGGTCCCGATAACGCTATCGCGTTCCACTCTTAAAGGCAAAGCTTAAGCGTCCTCCAATTTTTGAAAGCCACCTGCTGGCGGGGGCAGAGTCTGCCCTCCCTGTGCTTTAGCAGCTAAGATCGCTTCGATGCGGTCGCCGACACGAAGATCAATTCGGCTATGTTTACAAGTTTAAACGCCCGATAAAACTACTACCCTAACTTTGCATAGCTGTCCACAAATTTTTTATCGCAATCGATGCTTTGCCTTAAAGGCGAAACTGCGACTTTTTTTATTCTCTTTGTACAAAAACCTACACAATCATCTTGTCACTCAGATTAGCACTATTCTAGGCCAGGGAACATCGGTGTGTGGTAACCTGCGTGATCCAAAACTGGTTACGCTGGCTTTTTTAGTTGCGGGAGTGAACAACGTGGTAGTTTCAGGTGGTCTGTGCCGACGAAGACACGCGACACTGGCTTTTCCTCGGAAATGCTTCACGTCTGTTGCGGCTTGATAAAGTGCGCGGCGAAAAATAGCGACGGTTTGCACTCATCTTTGCGTAGGGAAATGGACCAAATTGCTGTGCGCGCGCGCACGCCTGTGCGTGCGTGTGCGCGTGCGTGTGTGTGTGCGTGTGTGTGTGCGTGTGTCTGCGTGTGTGCGTGTGCGTGTGTGCGCGCGCGTGTGTGTGTGTGTGTGAGAGAGAGAGAGAATGGATGAATGTGTCTGGTTTAGTGGCGCAAGGGCCAGGTATGGCCAAGCAGGGCCAATGTGTGCGTGTGTATGTGTGTGCGTGCGTGTATGTGTGTGGTGTGTGTGTGTGTGTGTGTGTGTGTGTGTGTGTGTAATGCGCGATTAGCAATGATCCTCAATATTTTTTTATACAGTTGGGAATGAATTAGACGCGATGATCAGTGAGCGCGTATATCTGAGTGCCATCTGCGCATTGTGGAGAAAATTCGTTTGTTTTAGTACCTCTAGCAACTCGCGTTTACAAAAAAGAAAGAAAAAAAACATTAGGCAAAAAGGAAAGCGCGCCCGAGCAGGGGCTCGAACCCTGGACCGTTAGGTTAAAAGCCTAACGCTCTACCGACTGAGCTACCCAGGCGAATGCTCTTCCTTATGCAACAAGTAACTAAACGTGTGTGTGTGCGTGTGTGGGGGTGTGCGAGTGCGTGCTGCGGCGTGCTGGCGTGCGTGCGTGTGGGTGTGTGCTTGGGTGGTGTGTGTGTGTGTGTGTTGTGTGTGGTGTTGTGTTGTGTGTGTGTGTGTGCTGTGTGTGTTGGTGTGTGTGGTGTGTGTGTGTTGTGTGTGGTGTGTGTTTGTGTGTGTGTGTTTGTGTGTGGTTAGTGGCGCAAGGGCCAGGTTATGGCCAAAGAGCGCCAATGTGTTGTGTGGGGGGGGGGGCGAGTGTGTTTGTGCGGGTGTGTGTGTTTGTTACGTTACGACCGCGGGAGGCTGAAAAGCCGTCCCGCCGGGAACAGATCAGCGGTGCCACATGTCTCTACACCTTAGAAAAGAGTAGTGTCTCGACACTATAACAAGAGGAGACTCTTGGAAAAGTAGACGCGTACTCACGGCCGCTCGACAGACCAGCTGGCCCATTCCAGGAACAGAGGCGTCAGTTCAAGTCAGATGCGAAGCACCTGTTCACGAGTGTCCCCTTTTGTGGGAAGTGAGCAGTGTGTGCCCGAGGGCACTTCTGCGAATGTGGTCGGGCAACGAAGGCGCCGGGGATTATGCGCACCCTCGCCCTCTCGCAGACCATCGGTGACTTTCGACGCTCCGATTGGAGGATGGTGGGACAGCAGCTTGGACAGAGGGGTTTTAGGGAGACTTTGGGGGCCATCGAGTGTGCTCTCCCATCTGCCGAGTGCTCTCCCATCTGCCCTGAGATGTAGCCAGTGCTTCGATGGGGGTGCTCCGACCAAGTCAAGCTAGACTGATGAGACGTACCGTCTCGTTCTCATACTCGTGATGTAAACAGTGTGTAAATAAACCTGTACTCTTCGTTCTCAATGAGAACATGTTCCTGCCTTCAAGTCCGTCCTCAACCCCAACAACTGGTAGCAGCGGCTGCGTAGGCAAGACCCGCAGTTTGACGTCGAACTCGGATAGACCACGACTCCCAGCTCCAACAGTGTGTTAGAATGGATGAATGTGTCTGGTTTAGTGGCGCAAGGGCCGGTATGGCCAAGGAGGGCCAATGTGTGCGTGCTGGTGTGTGTGTGTGTGTGTGTGTAATGCGCGATTAGCAATGATCCTGAATATTTTTTGTACAGTTGGAAGAATTAGACACGATGATCAGTGAGCGCGTATATCTGAGTGCATCTGCGCAGTGTGGAGAAAATTCGTTTGTTTAGTACCTTTAGCAACTCCCGTTTACAAAAAGAAAGAAACATTACGCAAAAGATAAACGCGCCCGAGCAGGGGCTCGAACCCGGACCGTTAGGTTAAAAGCCTAACGCTCTACCGACTGAGCTACCCGGGCGACTGCTAAGCCTTCCTTATCCAACAAGTAAAAAACGTGTGCGTGGTGTGCATGTGCGTGTGTGTGTGAGGGGGGTGTGCGTTTATGAGGTGTGTGTGTGTGTGTGTGTGTGTGTGTGTGTGTGTGTGTGTGTTGTGTGTGTGTGTGGTTTAGTGGCGCAAGGCCAGGTATGGCCAAAGAGCGTCAATGTGTGTGTGTGTGGGGTGTGTGGAATGAATTAATAATGGTGTGGTTTAGTGGCGCAAGGGCAGGTATGACCAAAGAGCGCCAATGTGTGTGGTGTGTGTGATGCGCGATCAGCAATGATCCTCAATTTTTTTTTTTTTGTACAGTTGGGAATGAATGAGACGCGATGATCAGTGAGCGCGTATATCTGAGTGCCATCTGCGCAGTGTGGAGAAAATTCGTTTGTTTGAGTACCTCTAGCAACTCGCGTTCACAAAAAAGAAAAAAAAAACAGTAGTAAAAAGAAACGCGCCCAGCAGGGGCTCGAACCCTGGACCGTTAGGTTAAAAGCCTAACGCTCTACCGACTGAGCTACCCGGGCGACTAAGGAGCAGGTCCTTATCCAAAAAGTAACTAAACATGCAACAGAATCATCGCAGAATGAGTGTGTGCGCATTAATTCGGGGGGGGGGGGGGGGGGGGGCGAACGTCGTCGGCACCTACACGATCCACCTATAGGTGGATAGCAAAATGACGATTTCGTCAGTTAGCGACTTTCCGGTTCGAGGGTTTGCGCTTCTGTTGCTCCATTCAGCCTTGTCAGCAGTTTTCTTCTCGGTGAGATTTACCGCTGTTCGCGAAGAAAACACGCTTCAGCAACGTGATTTGGTTGGCTCTCGCATTAGGGTGCGCGAACTCTTCCGTGAACGGCAAAAAATGTTTCGTTTTCCATGGAATGAAGCGCACAACGTAAATGGGCAGTTGCCGTCAAACGAGCAACCATGGACAGCGAGCTGTGGGCACGGAACGTAGGAGCCAGAATATTGCGAAGGTCATTTCTTCACAGGCAAGTTCTTTTGGCGAATAACTTCATCTACTAACGTTCTAGTACAAATACCCCCTTTTAGATCATGAGTAAATACACACAGTGCACCCAGCAAGGATCCTCAGCACATTGACTTTTTTCACTGATTATGTGCCGTCTTCATTCCGGTACAACGAAAAGGCAACTGAGGCTGCGCGAGAGACGGAGGAGAGGTAACGTCGAAATAATTCGTGCACTTTTCAGATACTTAAATCAGTGCTTTCTCTCTGCAGTTATACACGAAAAGCGTCTCGTGAGAAAAAACGGGAGACTGCGAGGCACAGCAGCCGACGACATGGCGCGCGTTGGGCACCGCTGCAGGACAAAACAGCGGACGCAGCGATCGAATGCACCGTTTGTTATGGGAAGCGTTACAAACAGCCACTTATTAGGTGACTTGCCACTTATAAAAAACTACTTCTAAGTTAACAAACGTTTATTTGCGCTCGACAAACGTTTGAGCGTGATAAACGTTATATGACTATTGGACGCGACACAAACACGTACGTTAGGGCATGAAATGCCTGCCACCTAAAAATACACTAGTCTAAGGGCGCCAACATAAGTACGAAGGAGCGATAGCTCACACCTACGTTTTGGAACTGCCCAGCGGTGCTTGTATCGTGGTTTTTCACCAAAGTTCCGCAGTATATAAAAGACCAAGCGCGTGAAGCATGGGTATGAAGTGACGGCGGCATGGACGGCGTCGTGGTCTCGAACCGGAAGTCTCAGCAGAACACGCCGTACCCCACAATCCTTTGCCACAACCGAGATTTTTCTATTCACCTATTAGCGGCGATAAATTGGAGTGGCGCCCTCTCGCGGTGACGTCACGGCCAGGACGCCGCTCGCTCCGGCTCGTTCGCCTGCAGTGCGCGCTAGTTGGCTTCGTGCATGCCTCGGTGCATGGGGCGCGCCAGCCGTACTTTCTCAAGGATGTTCTGGGTGCTTTCTGCTGTCCGCTGTCACACCTAAAGTACAGTATATGCTCTTTCGAAACTGCGTGAATCGCGAAAATTTCTTGCTTGAATATCGAAGCTATATGGAGTTGCAGGGGTTACTGCTTTTGCAAGGCTGAGGTGCGCCGTGTCTGTCCAAAAAGTTTGCGTAAAAAGAACGTCTGCAAATTCAGCACAGAGAATTTATTTTTACTAAGGTTGGCTTCAAACGTGGACATTTCTTTAGTACTTAGTTACTGACAGACATTTCGTTTTACACAGAACAGTAATATTCGTATTTGGTGTCAACTTTATTATATAAATCAGTATGTTAGACTACGATAATACCGGCGATGCCTTCATCAAGCTCTTATTGCTTTGGTTAGTTTTTCTAGTCAAATCTGGGCGCTGTAGTAATGCGTAAAAGGAAGAGATAGGCGCCCATTTTTACGCAAAAGAAATTGGCTCCTACTTTCATCGTTTACGAAACAGCCGCCCCGAAAAAGCATTCTACGTGTATTTTAACCCCACTGCGCTTCATGTATGTATCGCAATCACCTGAAAGGAAAGGGTCGTGGTTAAGATGAAGACAAAGCCTTTACAAGCGATGTAATGTTTCATAGTGGCCTGAAGCGGTCTTTATCGACATATGGCGGACACCACCCGCAATGGAAGCAACCGACTATCGTTAGGGCGTTAAAGCGAGGCACATATTGTTCGCGAAGCCCCTCCGTTCACTACAAATTCAAATTGAAACCATGAAGCAGTGCTGTACAGCGCCAATTGGAAATGCTTATAATATAAAAGTACTGAAAGTTGGGCGAGTTGGTACCTATTCACTTGAAACTGCAGCGCACACACAAGAAGCAAGGACACAAGGCAAACGTATAACACACCAGCGCCTGTGTGCTACTCGTTTCTTCTGTGTGCGCTGCAGTTTCAAGATGCCTATAATATGCTCGGGGCACTAGAAAGCAGCTTCGGCTGCCTGAAAGAGGAAAATCTAACTACCGTTTGCATCACGATGTGTCGAACCACAATAGGTGTTAACTATACCAACTTAGAACTACTCGCAGCGTCAGTCCATGAAAGACCCCCTCGTATACCCCCCTCTTAAAGAAGAACACAACATGCACGCCTTATATGAACTCAGTTGATTTTTGACCTCCTTCGGTGAATGCTGATATTTTCAATGTGTCGTATACCACTAAAGAATGAAGCTTAGGCTTCTTGCTGGCTGCAGCCACATGGTCTAATAGGCATATTTCGCCCAAAGAGTTGCGCCGTGTAGCTGTGATCGGCCAAGCAGATCGGTCACATCGGTTCCCCAAGCAACAAGCACCGGTAAATTGTTTATCTGAGTAGAGCGTGTAGCACTGAAAAGCGAATACACATTGGTCCATGCCTTTTGCGTGCGGCAAGCAGCTTAAACAGCTCGCCACAATATAGCGGTTTAGTGGCCTCAATGAGCTTTACTTAAAAATACCACTCGCTTAAAGTTAACCGATTAAGAACTGGCTCATCTTGAGAAGCCGTTCAAAAATGAAACCGGCACTGGCAGAATCTATACTACAGTGTTGTTTAGACCTAGTGCTACTGCCGAATGTTCGTGTGAATAAATGCGAAAATCCGATATTTTGCCATCAGTTCGTCGTGAGCAAACAAGTTTTAGCGGGTTAAAGTCAAGGTAAATGTTGTACAAATCATATATAGGCAACGTTTGTTAGGTGCTTCTTGCCACACGGCAAGTAAGCTCGCTTAACTGGATCGTGCTATCCCATGTTTTCGTGTTTATGCTATTATTATTCATGCGCGCTACCGCATGGAGAGTGTAGAACTGCGAATGAAAAACCCACACCTCCCTGGACTGAGCTCCGTTGACCGGCACAGTAACGCTGTGTTTGAGAAATATATTGTTGTATAAAAATAAGCGCTTTCAATAAATTTTGACCAACGAAGACATCGTAAAAATATATTTGAGAGAACTGTCATAAGTGTACTAGCATAGGCAACGAGGGCGAACAAACGGAAACGCTGCAGAAGGCGCCGGGACGCAGCCCGAACTGTAGCAGACGACAGGCGCGAATCCTTGCCATGACGTCATGCGAGCGACACTCGCAGCGCCCCTCTTGGTCGCTCTCGGGGCTAATAGTGCCTAAAATATATCGACGGTGCTTACCGCTGTAAACAAACATGGTGTATACTATACCAAAACTCCGGAGATTTCAGTGGGCGCCACAAAGTGGGGCTACGTGTGGTCGTCTTGGCAGGAATTGGGTCCCTTCTTAGCAAGATGGCGTACTAAAGATCACAGAATGTTTCTTCTTTAATTATGTACAAATTGAAAATGGTACTGTACATTTAAATATACGCTGGGCCCTAATGGGTTAAAAGACCACTGGGCACCAAACGTCTCGGCAAATTTCGGTTCTTGCTCCGTGATCTCGACTCAACGGGAACCGTATCTGACCAGATTGAGCAAAGGCAAAGGCGCAAAGTGCTGACGTCACGGAGCGTTCGCTTGGAAAGGTTGGCAGCGTGACGTCATGCTCTCTCCTTTTTCCTTCCTCCATGATGGTACGTGATTACGGGGCCAAGCAAAACCCAAATAGACGCTGAGCATACGACGTGGCATGTATACAGGCGTTCGCCGTCACTACTGGCTAAGGAGGCTGCAAGGAACGGCTGAGAAAGCGTATTAGATGAAGCGGGGCCCCGCTGACGCATTCAAGTAACGCAGCTTATGCTTACGCCACGAAAGCATCTGTTGCGTCAATCCACCAAACGTGGAGGACGGCATAGCAGACACTGACCAGACGACCGGCGCGCATGAATACATTTTGAGGGGCGTTCGGCCTTTCCATTGGCTAAAATGTCCTGTAGCTTTCACAAGGCTGCAAGGAACTAATGAGTTAGACTATAGAATATTCTAGTACGCTATATTATGCACACGACCTATCGCGCGTATGGGTAGACTTTTGCCGCGCTAACTCAGTGAGCTGAATGACGACGATGATGATAATGTCGTTACAAAATGACAAAAACGCAACAAAACACGACCAAGAATAATAGAAAAAAGAACGTAGAACAAGTACCAAAAAAAAGATAAATGGACATTTTACAGAGAAAAAAAACCAAGCTTCTTATTGTTCTACCGCTTCATTGTTTCATGGCCAACGCCCAGATGTGGGCACGTGATTGGGATCATCATCAGCTTGTGCACGCGAGCTGCTTCCACATCACCCCACAGTTGGTTTGGACGT
>NC_051154.1:250869367-250910535 GCF_013339745.2 Dermacentor silvarum
TGCAACCTTTCCCAGCGAACGCTCCGTGACGTCAGCACTTTGCGCCTTTGCCTTTGCTCAATCTGGTCAGATACGGTTCCCGTTGAGTCGAGATCACGGAGCAAGAACCGAAATTTGCCGAGACGTTTGGTGCCCAGTGGTCTTTTAACCCATTAGGGCCCAGCGTATATTTAAATGTACAGTACCATTTTCATTTGCACATAATTAAAGAAGAAACATACTGTGATCTTTAGTACGCCATCTTGCTAAGAAGGGACCCAATTTCCTGCCAAGACGACCACACGTAGCCCCACCTTGTGGCGCCCACTGAAATCTCCGGAGTTTTCGTATAGTATACACCATGTTTGTTTACAGCGGTAAGCACCGTCGATATATTTTAGGCACTATTAGCCCCGAGAGCGACCAAGAGGGGCGCTGCGAGTGTCGCTCGCATGACGTCATGGCAAGGATTCCCGCCTGTCATCTGCTACAGTTCGGGCTGCGTCCGGGCGCCTTCTGCAGCGTTTCCGTTTGTTGGCCCTCGTTCCCTATGCTAGTACACTTATGACAGTTCTCTCAAATATATTTTTACGATGTCTTCGTTGGTCAAAATTTATTGAAAGCGCTTATTTTTTATACAACAATATATTTCTCAAACACAGCGTTACTGTGCCGGCCAACGGAGCTCAGTTCAGGATGGTGTGGGTTTTTCATTCGCAGTTCTACACTGTGAATGCGGTAGCGCGCATGAATAATAATAGCATAAACACGAAAACATGGGATAGCATGATCCAGTTAAGCGACCATACTTGCCGTGTGGCAAGAAGCACCTAAAAAACCTTGCCTATATATGATTTGTACAACATTTACCTTGACTTTAACCCGATAAAACTTGTTTGCTCACGGCGAACTGATGACAAAATATCGGATTTTCGCATTTATTCACACGAACATTCGGCAGTAGCACTAGGTCTAAACAACACTGTAGTATAGATTCTGCCAGTGCCGGTTCATTTTTGAACGGCTTCTCAAGATGAGCCATTCTTAATCGGTTAACTTTAAGCGGTGGTATTTTTAAGTAAAGCTCATTGAGGCCAGTAAACCGCTATATTGTGGCGAGCTGTTTAAGCTGCTTGCCGCACGCAAAAGGCATGGACCAATGTGTATTCGCTTTTCAGTGCTACACGCTCTACTCAGATAAAAAATTTACCGGTGCTTGTTGCTTGGGGAACCGATGTGACCGATCTGCTTGCCCATCACAGCTACACGGCGCAACTTTTTGGGCGAAATATGCCTATTAGACCATGTGGCTGCAGCCAGCAAGAAACCTAAGCTTCATTGTTTAGTGGTATACGACACATTGAAAATATCAGCATTCACCGAAGGAGGTCGAAAATCAACTGAGTTCATATAAGGCGTGCATGTTGTGTTCTTCTTTAAGAGGGGGGTATACGAGGGGGTGTTTCATGGACTGACGCTGCGAGTAGTTCTAAGTTGGTATAGTTAACACTATTGTGGTTCGACACATCGTGATGCAAACGGTAGTTAGATTTTCCTCTTTCAGGCAGCCGAAGCTTCTTTCTAGTGCCCCGAGCATATTATAGGCATCTTGAAACTGCAGCGCACACAGAAGAAACGAGTAGCACACAGGCGCTGATGTGTTATACGTTTGCCTTGTGTCCTTGCTTCTTGTGTGTGCGCTGCAGTTTCAAGTTGAATAGGTACCAACTCGCCCAACTTTCAGTACTTTTATATTATAAGCATTTCCAATTGGCGCTGTACAGCACTGCTTCATGGTTTAAATTTGAATTTGTAGTGAACGGAGGGGCTTCGCGAACAATATGTGCCTCGCTTTAACGCCCTAAGGATAGTCGGTTGCTTCCATTGCGGGTGGTGTCCGCCATATTGTCGATAAAGACCGCTTCAGGCCACTATGAAACATTACATCGCTTGTAAAGGCTTTTGTCTTCATCTTAACCACGACCCTTTCCTTTCAGGTGATTGCGATACATACATGAAGCACAGTGGGGTTAAAATACACGTAGAATGCTTTTTCGGGGCGGCTGTTTCGTAAACGATGAAAGTAGGAGACAATTTCTTTTGCGTAAAAATGGGCGTCTATCTCTTCCTTTTACGCATTACTACGTCGCCCAGATTTGAGTAGGAAAACTAACCAAAGCAACAAGAGGCTTGATGAAGGCGTCGCCGGTATTATCGTAGTCTAACATACGGATTTATATAATAAAGTTGACACCAAATACGAACATTACTGTTCTGTGTAAAACGAAATGCCTGTCGTAACTAAGTACTTAAGAAATGTCAAGTTTGAAGCCAACCTTAGTAAAAATAAAATTCTCTGTGCTGAATTTGCGGACGTTCTTTTTACGCAATCTTTTTGGACAGACACGGCGCACCTCAGCCTTGCAAAAGCAGTAACCCCTGCAACTCCATATAGCTTCGATATTCAAGCAAGAAATTTTCGCGATTCACGCAGTTTCGAAAGAGATACTGTACTTTAGGTGTGACAGCGGACAGCAGAAAGCACCCAGAACATCCTTGAGAAAGTACGGCTGGCGCGCCCCATGCACCGAGCATGCACGAAGCCAACTAGCGCGCACGGCAGCCGAACGAGCCAGAGCGAGAGCGAGCGGCGTCCTGGCCGTGACGTCACCGCGAGAGGGCGCCACTCCAATTTATCGCCGCTAATAGGTGGATAGCAAAATCTCGGTTGTGGCAAAGGATTGTGGGGTACGGCGTATTCTGCTAAGACTTCCGGTTCGAGACCACGACGCCGTCTATGCCGCCGTCACTTCATGCCCATGCTTCACGCGCTTGGTCTTTTAGATATTGCGGAACTTTGGTGAAAAACCACGATACAAGCACCGCTGGGCAGTTCCAAAACGTAGGTGTGAGCTATCGCTCCTTCGTACTTATGTTGGCGCCCTTAGACTAGTGTATTTTTAGGTGGCAGGCATTTCATGCCCTAACGTACGTGTTTGTGTCGCGTCCAACAGTCATATAACGTTTATCACGCTCAAACGTTTGTCGAGCGCAAATAAACGTTTGTTATCTTAGAAGTAGTTTTTTATAAGTGGCAAGTCAACCTAATAAGTGGCTGTTTGTAACGCTTCCCATAACAAACGGTGCAGTCGATCGCTGCGTCCGCTGTTTTGTCTGCAGCGGTGCCCAGCGCGCGCCAAGTCGTCGGCTGCTGTGCCTCGCAGTCTCCCGTTTTTTCTCACGAGACGCATTTCGTGTATAACTGCAGAGAGAAAGCACTGATTTAAGTATCTGAAAAGTACACGAATTATTTCGACGTTACCTCTCCCCCGTCTCTCGCGCAGCCTCAGTTGCCTTTTCGTTGTACCGGAATGAAGACGGCACATAATCAGTGAAAAAAAGTCAATGTGCTGAGGATCCTTGCTGGGTGCACCTGTGTGTATTTAACTGATTTTTAAAAAGGGGGTATTTGTACTAGAACGTTAGTAGATGAAGTTATTCGCCAAAAGACTTGCCTGTGACGAAATGACCTTCGCATATTCTGGCTCCTACGTTCCGTGCCCACAGCTCGCTGTCCATGGTTGCTCGTTTGACGGCAACTGCCCATTTACGTTTGTGCGCTTCATTCCATGGAAAACGAAACATTTTTTGCCGTTCACGGAAGAGTTCGCGCACCCTAATGCCGAGAGCCAACCATAATCACGTTGCTGAAGCGTGTTTTCTTCGCGAACAGCGGTAAATCTCACCGGAGAAACTGCTGACAAGGCTGAATGGAGCAACAGAAGCGCAAACCCTCGAACCGGAAGTCGCTAACTGACGAAATCGTCATTTTGCTATCCACCTTATAGGTGGATCGTGTAGGTGCCGCCGACGTTCGCCCCCCCCCCCCCCCCCCCCCCCGAAATTATGCGCACACACTCATTCTGCGATGATTGTGTTGCATGTTTAGTTACTTGTTGGATAAGGACGCTGCTCCTTAGTCGCCCGGGTAGCTCAGTCGGTAGAGCGTTAGGCTTTTAACCTAACGGTCCAGGGTTCGAGCCCCTGCTCGGGCGCGTTTTTTTTTTTGACTAATGTTTTTTTTTTCTTTTTTGTGAACGCGAGTTGCTAGAGGTACTCAAACAAACGAATTTTCTCCACACTGCGCAGATGGCACTCAGATATACGCGCTCACTGATCATCGCGTCTCATTCATTCCCAACTGTACAAAAAAAAAAAAAATTGAGGATCATTGCTGATCGCGCATCACACACACACACACACACATTGGCGCTCTTTGGTCATACCTGGCCCTTGCGCCACTAAACCACACACATTAATTAATTCATTCACACACACCCACACACACACACATTGACGCTCTTTGGCCATACCTGGCCCTTGCGCCACTAAACCACACACACACACACACACACACACACACACACACACACACACACACACACACACACACACACACACACACAGGCACGCATAAACGCACCCCCCTCACACACACACGCACATGCACACACACGCACACGTTTATTTACTTGTTGGATAAGGAAGGCTTAGCAGTCGCCCGGGTAGCTCAGTCGGTAGAGCGTTAGGCTTTTAACCTAACGGTCCAGGGTTCGAGCCCCTGCTCGGGCGCGTTTATCTTTTTGCGTAATGTTTCTTTCTTTTTTGTAAACGGGAGTTGCTAAAGGTACTAAAACAAACGAATTTTCTCCACACTGCGCAGATGGCACTCAGATATACGCGCTCACTGATCATCGTGTCTAATTCATTCCCAACTGTACAAAAAATATTCAGGATCATTGCTAATCGCGCATTACACACACACACACACACATGCACGCACACATTGGCCCTCCTTGGCCATACCTGGCCCTTGCGCCACTAAACCAGACACATTCATCCATTCTAACACACTGTTGGAGCTGGGAGTCGTGGTCTATCCGAGTTCGACGTCAAACTGCGGGTCTTGCCTACGCAGCCGCTGCTACCAGTTGTTGGGGTTGAGGACGGACTTGAAGGCAGGAACATGTTCTCATTGAGAACGAAGAGTACAGGGTTTATTTACACTGTTTACATCACGAGTATGAGAACGAGACGGTACGTCTCATCAGTCTAGCTTGACTGGGTCGGAGCACCCCACATCGAAGCACTGGCTACATCTCAGGGCAGATGGGAGAGCACACTCGATGGCCCCCAAAGTCTCCCTTAAAACCCCTCTGTCCAAGCTGCTGTCCCACCATCCTCCAATCGGAGCGTCGAAAGTCACCGATGGTCTGCGTAGAGGGCGAGGGTGCGCATAATCCCCCGGCGCCTTCGTTGCCCGACCACATTCGCAGAAGTGCCCTCGGGCACACACTGCTCACTTCCCCACATAAAGGAGGGGACACTCGTGGACAGGTGGCTTCGCATCTGACTTGAACTGACGCCTCTGTTCCTGGAATGGGCCAGCTGGTCTGTCGAGCGGCCGTGAG
Source organism: Dermacentor silvarum (assembly GCF_013339745.2). NCBI lineage: Eukaryota > Metazoa > Arthropoda > Arachnida > Ixodida > Ixodidae > Dermacentor > Dermacentor silvarum. The sequence continues at coordinate 250,874,818 of NC_051154.1, forward strand.
TACGCGTCTACTTTTCCAAGAGTCTCCTCTTGTTATAGTGTCGAGACACGTACTCTTTCTAAGGTGTAGAGACATGGTGGCACCGCTGATCTGTTCCCGGCGGGACGGCTTTTCAGCCTCCCGCTGGTCGTAACGTAACAACACACACACACGCACGCACAAACACACTCGCCCCCCCCCCCACACACACACATTGGCGCTCTTTGGCCATACCTGGTCCTTGCGCCACTAAACCACACACACACACACACACACACACACACACACACACACACACACACACACACACACACACACACACACACACACACACACACACACACCCAAGCAGGCAACCACAAACGCACTCGCACACCCCCCACACATGCACACACACACAAACGCATACACACGCACACGTTTAGTTACTTGCTGGATAAGGAAGAGCCTACGCAGTCGCCCGGGTAGCTCAGTCGGTAGAGCGTTAGGCTTTTAACCTAACGGTCCAGGGTTCGAGCCCCTGCTCGGGCGCGCTTGTCTTTTTGCCTAATGTTTTTTTTCTTTCTTTTTTGTAAACGCGAGTTGCTAGAGGTACTAAAACAAACGAATTTTCTCCACACTGCGCAGATGGCACTCAGATATACGCGCTCACTGATCATCGCGTCTAATTCATTCCCAACTGTACAAAAAAATATTGAGGATCATTGGTAATCACGCATTACACACACACACACACACACACACACGCACACATTGGCCCTCCTTGGCCATACCTGGCCCTTGCGCCACTAAACCAGACACATTCATCCATTCTCTCACACACACACACGCACGCACACGCGTGCGCGCGCGCACAACAATTTGGTCCATTTCCCTACGCAAAGATGAGTGCAAACCGTCGCTATTTTTCGCCGCGCACTTTATCAAGCCGCAACAGACGTGAAGAATTTCCGAGGAAAAGCCGGTGTCGCGTGTCTTCATCGGCACAGACACCTGAAACTACCACGTTGTTCACTCCCGCAACTAAAAAAGCCAGCGTAACCAGTTTTGCGTCACGCAGGTTACCACACACCGATGTTCCCTGGCCCAGAATAGTGCTAATCTGAGTGACAAGATGATTGTGTAGGTTTTTGTACAAAGAGAATAAAAAAAGTCGCAGTTTCGCCTTAAAGGCAAAGCATTGATTGCGATAAAAAATTTGTGGACAGCTATACAAAGTTAGGGTAGTACTTTTATCGGGCGTATAAACATTGTAAACATAGGCGAATTGAGCTTCGGGTCGGCGCTCGCATCGAAGTGATCTTATCCGCTAAAACACAGGGAGGGCAGACTCTGCCCCCGCCAGCAGATGGCTTTCAAAAATTGGAGGACGCTTAAGCTTCGCCTTTAAGAGTGGAAAGCGTTAGCGTTATCGCGACCCGTTCGCATCGCATTTTTCTTTGAGTCGGTTTCATTGCAACACAGAACGTGGTTTATTGAAAAACCCCGTCTCCCAGGAAAAACCAGGCGATCATGCGCAGCTCAAAAGCCAACACCTGCACACAATCTAGCGTTGATTGCGATAGGCCACGTTGCTAACGCTAATGCGATAGGAAACTTAGTTCCTTCTGCATCAGTGAGATAGGGGTAGTACTGATGCAATTATCCCCTTCCATGTTGATATGGTAAGCTTCGAGAATTTCACGCTCCGTCTTGCCCTTGCCCCTACCAAGGATTTAACATTAGAAAAAAGCGGGACGCAGCCGGATTTCCGATAATGGCGAGACAAATTTGCTCCATCAGAGGTGTTCCAAGAATTGTAGTGCTCTCGCAGCCTCTCATTAATACACCGGCCTGTTTGACCGATGTAATCTTTTTCACAATTCAGCTGAAGCTCGTACACCACACGTGTCGCACAAGAAATGTAACGGTTGTCATGACAAGCGGGGGGTCTATTTCTGCCACGCGCATCTCGTGAGCAAAGGCCTGAAAGTTTGCAAGGAGCAGAAAAAACAACGTTAACGCCCTGCCTCGCAGGAAATTTCTTGACGTTGTGGGAAACGATATGTGCCACGTCTCTTCTCTGTACATCGTCTTTTGACTGGTTTTTACCACTCAGTATGTACCAACAGCTGGAGAAGACGGAATAACAGTAGATTGAATCAAAGATGGAGGAGATATCATGCTTGAAAAGCTTGCGGCCCTTTATTCGCAATGCCTCACAGCTTCAAGTGTACCAGAGAGCTGGAAGAACGCCAACATTATACTAATCCATAAGAAGGGAGACGTTAAAGAATTGAAGAATTATCGACCCATTAGCTTGCTTTCAGTATTGTATAAAATATTCACCAAGATAATTTCCAATAGAATCAGGGCAACACTTGACTTCAGCCGACCGAGACAGCAGGCTAGCTTCAGGAAGGGATATTCTACGATGGATCATATCCATGTCATCCATCAGGTAATCGAGAAATCTGCGGAGTACAATCAACCACTTTATATGGCTTTCAGAGATTATGAAAAGGCATTTGATTCAGTAGAGATACCAGCAGTCATAGATGCACTGCGTAATCAAGGAGTACAGGAAGCATACGTGAATATCTTAGCAAATATCTGTAAGGAATCCACAGCTACCTTGTTTCTCCACAAGAAAAGTAGAAAGTAGAAAGAAAGGGGTCAGGCAAGGAGACACAATCTGTCCAATGCTATTCACTGCATGCTTAGAAGAAGTATTCAAGCTCTTAGACTGGTAAGGCTTAACAGTGAGGATCAACGGCGAATATCTCAGCAACCTTCGGTTTGTAGATGACATTGTCCTATTCAGCAACAATGGAGACTAATTACAGCAAGTGATTGAGGACCTTAATCGAGAAAGTGTAAGAAATGGGTTGAAGATGAATATGCAGAAGACAAAGATAATGTTCAATAGCCTGGCAAGGGAACAAGAATTCAGGATTGCCAGTCAGCCTCTAGAGTCTGTAAAGGAGTACGTTTATCTAGGTCAATTACTCACAGGGGACCCTGATCATGAGAAAGAAATATACAGAAGAATAAAATTGGGTTGGAGTACATACGGCAGGCATTGCCAAATCCTGACTGAGAGCTAATTACCACTGTCGTTGCAAAGAAAAGTGTACAATCATTGCATTCTACCGGTGCTAACATATGGGGCACAAACTTGGAGGTTAACAAAGAAGCTCGAGAACAAATTAAGGACCGCGCAAAGAGTGATGGAACGAAAAATCTTAGGACTAATGTTAAGAGACAGGAAGAGAGCGGTGTGGATCAGAGAACAAACGGGGATAGCCGATAGTCTAGTTGACATTAAGCGGAAGAAATGGAGCTTGGCAGGCGATGTAATGCGTAGGATGGATAACCGGTGGACCATAAGGGGGACACAATGGATACCAAGAGAAGGGAAGCGCAGTCGAGGTCGGAAGAAAACCAGTGGGGGTGATGAAGTTAGGAAATTTGCAGCTTGAAGTTGGAATATGCTAGCGCAAGACAGGGGTAATAGGACATCGCAGGGAGAGGCATTCGTCCTGCAGTGAACATAAAATATAGGCTGCTGCTGCTGCTGATGATGAACATCAGAACGTGGGAAAGCGAGATTACAAAAACCAGGCTTACACCGAGTCCCTTAAAGTCGGCTTCACTTTTACACAGTGAGAAGAGGTTTATTACCGGTGGCCTTCAAGGACGCTACGAGTTCCAAAAACAGCGAGGCAGCTTGGAGCACCGTCTCCAAAGACACCAGCGACCAACAGCGCGAGCAGAGCGGGCCGAGCGTTGGCGATGCCGCTGGACGGAGGCGCTTCTTCTTCACAATTGCCCCCGCAGAAAGAGAGCCATCCTGGCGACCTAAGAGGTTGTTGGCAGAGGGTCATGGTAGAGCTTGAGACGCGCCACGTGGACGAGGTCACGTCCACGCCGGCGCATGTCGTCAGATGGAGAAAGTGGCTCGATGAGAAAATTCACCGGGGACGTCCGCTACAAGACGCAGTAAGGCCCTTCGTACTTTGGAACGAGTTGTGAGGAAAGGCCTAGAGTTTGGCAAGGAACAGCCAACCATAAAAGAGACCCTGGTGCATACGTGGGACTGGCCAGTGAGTCGGCGCGTCCTTCCTTGTGGCGCTGTTCTTTTTGTGACGTAAAGGTGCGCGCGAGCTGGCGGCACTCTTCGGCTTGTCGGGCAGCTTCGTACACAGGTGGGCACTCGGAAGCGTCCAGGACTGGCAGGGAAAGACAGCGTCGATGGTTGGTGCACTGAGGCACGCAACACTTTTTTTTCTTCCATGGCGTATGCAGAAGCTGTTAATAAAACAGAAACGCGCCCGCGCATAGAGAGCAACACGGTAACACTGTGACATTGACGGTGCGGATACTCTTTGAAATATTTCTCTCGCTGGCCACTACGCGGCGCGATCGTGTGTGTGCATTGCGAATACTGCGAGACCACGACCACCCCGCACCAACTGAAGTACATAGGAATGGCTGTCCCCATTTTCTGACCCACGTGATGTTCGTGATGTTCCACCGGAGTCCTTTAAACTATTAAAGGACTCTGGTTCTATGAAGCGTTCTTGATGGAGACAAGCCAAAATTCGCAAGAGTGGTAGTTTTCTATTATTATCATTATAAAGTATAAAGAGCCTGGTTTCTATGACATCCTTTACTGAACGTGGTTCCCCACAAAAACAGACAATCGACGAAGAATACCAATGCTTCAGGCTTCATAACAGCTTGTCACATCGTGCTTTTCATAGGTTCGCAAGTGTTAAGACAGAGGTAATGTGTGCTTTTCTAAACTTTTTCTTGTCACCGCGAGGTGGCGTCACGTTTCAGAAGCGTCTGCAGAGTTTCTTAACAAAACGTCGCTTTATGCATTGAAGCAGAAACCTAACTGGAACGCCAATGCATTTCTTCGCAAAGTTCGGGAATTAATATCTAGAAACTGGTGTCATCCTGAGAATTATTTCCAAGTGGATCCGCCTTGCGAACTCTACGGCTACAATTTGTAAATTGCAATATGGGTCATCAGGTAATTAGTTAAAAACTTAATTTGTGCAGTTTTGTTAATTATTCGATTATGCATTGCAATTTTTGTGCAAGTAATGTCCGCCTCTTCGAGTAGACCAGCTCATGAACTCGAATTGCGCTATTTGCCACAGGCAACCTTTAAGAATTTTTGAAAGTGTTCGCTGAAACACCCTGCATAAGGGAAAGGGGACAAAGCCGACATAAACAACTACCGCCCCATAACAGTGACGTCAGTGGTTTGCAGGGTGGTGATGCAGATTATAATGGACAGACTGCAATCATGGTTGGAGGGCGAGGAGGTGCTGGGGGAACTACAAAATGGGTTCCGGAAACAAAGAAGGTTAGAAGATAATTTGCTGTCATTGACGCAGTGTATTGAAATAGGACAAAAGGAACACATACCCCTATGGCTCGCATTTCTGGATATCAAGTTAGCCTATGACAGTGTAATCCAAAAGGATTTGTGGTACATACTGGGCACTCTAGATATCGTAGATGGAGTAAGTATCTTTAAAAGATATCTATAAAAGTAACAAGGTGCTTGTCACAAAAGAGCGCTTAATCATAGCCTCCTATATACTTCATGCCTGCCCATCGGCGCCGAGAACGCAGGAAAGCGGTCGTCGCGCCTAGTGCCGTCACTCACCACTAGTTGGCGGTGCTACCCCAGAATAGAAATACAGGACGCTCTACGGTGGCGCGCGCTGTAGCATAACTATATATCAGGCTATTTTTTATTACCGGTGCCGATTCTATTGTTTTACAACATCTGTGGGCGTTTAACACCGACACAGAAGCGTACAGGCCGCCGCGCATTGCTTCTTCCAAAAGAAAAGAACGATAAAAGTAAAACCACAGCTCTTATCTGTACTAGTATGAAGCTATTTTCCTTCTGCTTAACATTACATATGTTTTGTATGTCAGTGTGCAAAAAAATAATGTCGGCTCTAATAACTGCACAATAAAAACTTTTATTGCAATCATTTGGATTTAAAGTTTGTGGAGCTTTCGTGACAGGGGCTTCTGTGAAAAAACTTTTGCGATGTCGTTCTTGTCCGTTATCTTCAGCGCAAAATTAGTGAATAGAGGGCGGAAGAACTTTGTCACCATGATCTCAAACAGCTTTTCGTGATGCTCAGGCACTGAACAATTACATAGTTCACGCTTTCGCAGAACTTAAACAGAATTCACGGCAGTCTCCCTCAGCGGCAGCGTAAAATTTCTTAGCTTAGCGAGCACTACTTCAACCTATTTGTGCAAAGAGTTCAGCAGAACTACGAGTTCGTCTGACCAATACAGCAGACGGCTTCTGTCTTCAAGCCTAATCAGAGAATCTGATGGCGCCGAGGAATTGGGCTTTGTCAACAAACTGAGGCATTCTTTGCAAGACACCCACTCATTAACAGCTTAACGGCTCTCGATAGGTATCCGCCAACCATCGCTAGTGCTGCACATTCTGGCGAACGAAACGTTTCTTTGCGCCTTGTATTGTGGTTGAACAGCGCTGCTGTCGCCTCTTTGGGAAATTTTTTGGATGGTTCTGGCGTAGTACTTACGCTCAGTTGCCGGCGTAGCGACGAGCATATGCTATCTTCCGTGTCCATCACGTTGCTGTTTGTCGATGTTGACGCAATGCCTGTCTTCAGAGACTTCTGTTCCGCACAAAACTGCCCGTGAGTGTGTGTCTGATCGTTGCTTCCCGCCAGTGGGGCACCGACGGGGGGGGGGGGGGATTCGGGGGTTGTAACCCCCCCCCTGAGGCCGACCTCACCCCCCTTTTGTTAGGCCCCTTTTCTTTCCTTGCGCATTCGAGTACTGCAACGAAAATGTAAGACGCGCAATCGTCTGCACACTCGCAAAAAGCGCATTTTTTGACAATTTCCCGTGAAGACATCGAAATTAGTGCTGTTTAGATGGTATTGGCAAACTGTCAACCCCCCCCCCCCCCCCTGGCCGAGATCCTGGGTGCGCTACTGCTTCCAGCTGACCTCCTCAACCACCCAAAAATATTCTTCGGCGTCAGACGAGAGCTTTCTAGTCAGAACAATTCAAAGTGCGCATCTCTCTCAGCAAGTATGTGACGCATTCCACGTTTGACACATTCAAACTTGGAGCCACTTCTCTGGAAGTTCTTCATCGCTCGGACTTTCATGAAATGAGATGCCCGGGACGTTTCTCTTACTGTACGAGTTGCATCTATATAGGTCCACAACAATACGCCATACTACTGGGTATCAACTCGCAAACCACTTAAAGTAGTACAACTCACTCGGGACCACAATGTCTTCTTTTCGACCAGAAGGCTCTCATTTACGCTGCTGATAGACGTCCTCAATGTGGCACCGACAGTGTCACAGCCACAGTCCTTTAATACCCTGCCGCAGCTCATCGCGTCAATCGAAGGCAGAATGCATTTTTTTCCCCAGCCGTGGACTGCTGCAGGAAGGTGGTGATCGCTCAGCAAGCCAGCGAACTGTCGGCAAGCGAAGCAAAAATGGGTATTGTCTCGATTTGACACTGATGGAGACGCGCACACGCAATTTTTCCCGCCTTTAACCATGCACGGCGGCTAGCGAACTATTCTGGGGTAGCAGCGCCCCTAGCGGGCGACCTGCGAGGAGGTCAGGAGAGGAGGTTGAACGGCGCTCCCGGAGTGATTGCGCGGGCACAGAAAGTATATAGGAGGCTATGGCTTAATCCAAGCGCGCGCCGCGTGTCACGCAAGCCAGCGAAAGAACACGCCGGCCTGCGGCAACTTCAACAGAGTGGGGAGAGCGCATACGCCTCAAACAACGACCCGAACAACGGCGTCTAGAAGTCTAGAAGAGCCTCGACGAAGCGACGTTAACCAGACAGAGAGAGAGATAGAGAGAGAGAGCCCACGCGCGCGCCGAGACACCTTCTCACCCGGCGAGTCGAGAGAGATAACTACAGCGTGAGCGCGCGCCAACAGCATGAGTCATCATCACCCCCCCCCCCCCCCCCGACAAAGCTACGACAGCAGCGGTCGAAGGTACGAGAAAAGAGTAGAAGCTTCGCAGGCTTTGGCCATGCTACGAGATCACGACTCCGATAGGAAGGTTCGAGAACGCCCGTGGAAGCTATATAACCGCCGTGCGAGAATCGTGCAGTGGAGTTCAGTCCGCACCAGCGAAGTGATGTAACCTGAAGACCGAGCGTCTGCGGAAGCAGGGTATTCCCCGGCAAGCTTGTCGACGGGTTCATCGAGCGTCTACATTTCCGGAAGAAGTTCCTTCTTCGAGATTTGTCCCGAGCTACGCGGAGATCGTCTGACTCCAAGACCAACACTGGTGAATACGATTGGACACTTAGTGTTCCTTTTCATCTTGTACTTTACATGTTGGACTCTTAGTGCTTGTCGTTAATCATTTTCTTGTGTTTGTTAATATCCATCTGATTTGTATTGTGTTGTGTCTAGCCTAAGTGTGCAAGTGTGTGTGTGTAACTGCCTTGTGTGAAGAATATATTTTGTTGTGTTTCGACAACTCTGGGCTCTGACTCTGTCTTTGGACAACAACCGGCGTTCGCTGGCGCACCAGAGGGCCCACTCTTAATTGTCCTTGCTTTCGTGGGATTATTTTCGGAAGCTGATAAGTCGGCTTTGGAATTTGGTCCGGCGTCGGCGCCTCGTTCAGGGGTCTGTGACAGTGCTTATAAAATGGGAAAACAAGGTATCTGAGCCAATAGAGATACAGCAGGGCCTTAGGCAGCGGTGCCCTCTTTCACCTTTGCTGTTCATGCTGTATTTACAAGGATTAGAGAAAAAATTAGAGAGGAGCGGACTTGGCTTCAACCTTTCCTTTTTCAAGCAAGGAGAATGGATTAAACAGTCATTACCAGGACTGATATACGCGGATGACATTGTACTTATGGCTGACAGCAAGGAAGACTTTCAGGGATTAATGGATATCTGTGGTAAAGAGGGAGATAGCTTAAGTTTGAGGTTTGGTAAAGAAAAATCGGCAGTCATGATTTTTAATGATAATCAGGGCAGCGAGCATAGGATACAGGAGGTTACGCTGGAGGTAGTGGATAAGTACAAATATCTTGGAGTCCGGATAAACAATTGGGCATAGTACCTAAGGGAACATGCAAAATATGTTTACGGCTAAAGGTAGCAGGAATGCAGCTGTGATGAAAAATAGGGCACTGTGGAAATACAATAGGTACGACGTGGTGAGAGGGATTTGGAAAATGGTGATGGTCCCTAGTTTGACTTTGCGCAATGCGGTCCTGTGCATGAGATCAGAGGATGGAGCAAGATTGGAAGTTAAGCAGCGAGGGGCAGGTAAGCTCGCTTTGGGAGCACACGGAAATACACCAAATCAGGGGGTACAGGATGACTTGGGATGGAAGTCATTCGAGGGCAGGGAAGCTAGCAGGAAGATAGAATTTGAGGGGTGATTGAGAGAAATGGCAGAAAAGCAGTGGGTAAGGAGAGTTTCCGGTTATTTTTACATGAGGAATGTTGACACAAAGTGGAGGAAGCTGACCAGAAAATTGTCAATCAAATATTTGGACTGCGGGAGGGGTGCAAACCAGGAAACAGTGGTTAAGAAAAAGGTTAAAGAAACAGAGAGAGGTCTGTGGAAAACAGGGATGCAGACGAAATCAGCACTGGGAACATACAGAACTTTCAAGCAAGAAATTGCCAAAGAAAATATCTATGATAATTCTAGGGGAAGCTCTTTGTTGTTTGAAGCCAGGACGGGAGTATTGCGGACTAAAATGTACCGAGTCAAGTTCCAAGGTATAGACACGTTGTGCGGTGCGTGTGGAGAGGAAGAGGAAACGGCTGAACACTTCATACTTTCCTGTAAAGGGCTTAACCCTACAGTGCAAAGCAACGGGGCTGATTTTTTCAATGCATTAGGGTTAGGGACAGTGAAGGCAAAAAAGTCTTTAAGCGGGTAGAAATAACCAAACGGAGGTGATGTGATTGGTGGCTAATATCAAGGCAGGGGTGAAATTTCACCCACCACAATGTTCAAAAAATGTAATAGTCACGGCTAGGTGGCGTATGCCACCGCCCGATTTAAAGTCCGTCCGTCCGTCCGTCCGTCCGGACGGACCGTCCGTCCGTCTTCCGTCCGTCCGTCCGTCCGTCCGTCCATCCATCCATCCATCCATCCATCCATCCATCCATCCATCCATCCATCCCATCCATCCATCCATCCATCCATCCATCCATCCATCCATCCATCCTTCGATCCATCCATCCGTCCGTCCATCCGTCCGTCCGTCCGTTGCTGTTGGCAATCCCGCTGCGTAAGTCTCGGCGTTCTTCTTATACATTACAATATATATATATATATATATATATATATATATATATATATATATATATATATATAGTGTACTAGATGAAATAGCTGGAAGTAGTCGGTCCAGCGCGCGTATTGAAAAGTTGGGGCGGCAGCCCCGCGCGCCGGTCGGACGCTTCTCACGTCGGCGACCATACCGCCATTACATGGAGATTTCACAGGCGTTTCACTCTGCTACATATAGTTTTAAGCGATAGCTTTAAGGGCCGTTACGCAGTGAGCACGGCCGTAACGGTGTTGAGCGTGAGCGACAAATTGGGAGATATCTTAAGCTTCGCCTTTCAGAGCACGCGATAGCATTTGAAGATCCCTGACTGCTTCTCAAGCTCCCCGGCAACTGCAACTTATGCAGCCGTAATCGGTTTCCGGGAAACGCTGGTGGCGAACGCTGTGCACCAAGGCGAGCTTACTGGTTCTTTTTTAGTGGTTCGAGCATCGAGTGACACTCTTATTTCTTGCGCAGCACTTCCGGTTTACCTGACTGGGGACAGAAATGACTGGGGACGATATTCAAAATAAATCAGTAAAAAAAGAAAGAAGATAGTACAGTACAATATTTATGGGTTTCATTATAGATATGATATCAGAGCATAAGTTTAGTTACAAGTTGAGTTATTGTAGTGTCTGGAATAATGAGAATTAGCTGAGACCACCTGGGACAAAATTCGAAACAAATCTGGAAAAAATATGAAAAAATATTACAGTACAAAATTCCTGAGTTTCACTATAGATATGATATCAGAGCCTAAGTTGAGTTACTGAAGTGTCTGCAATAATAAGAAATAATGATCTGAGACGACGGGGACGAAATTCTATATAAATAAGAAAAGATATAAAAATAGTACAGTACAAAATCCATGGGTTTCATTATAGATATATCAGAGCACAAGTTCAGTTACAAGTTGAGTTACCGAGGTGTCTGGAATAATTAGACTTAGAAATCACTGAGACCGGGGACGAAATTCAATATAAATCAGAAAAAAGTACAGTACGAAATTCGTGGGCTTCATTAGATATGATATCAGAGCATAAATTGAATTCCAAGTTGAGTTACTGAAGTGTCTCGAATACTTAAAATTATTTAGAAATCACTGAGACGACCGAGGACGAAATTAAAATAATTCAGAAAAAAATAGAAAAAATAGTACAGTACACTATTGATGGGTTTCATTATAGATATAATATCAGAGCAGAAGTTGAGTTACTGAAGTGTCTGGAACAATTAATATTAATTAGAAATCACTGATTACCGCACACCAAAGCGCATAACACCAATGTCGAGGTGCGAGTGCCACTAAGAGGCACCTAAGTCAAAGCTTAGGGTCGTCGCCAGCGTTTCCCGGTGAACATCACGGCTACATAAGTTTCAGCTTCCAGGAATCGTGAGAAGCAGTCAGGAATCTTCGGATGCGGTGGCGTTCTACTCTTAAAGGCGAAACTTAGCGTCTCCCATTTTTGATACTCGGTGGCGGGAACAGTACGTGATCTCATTCAAATTACCCACCTGTAGTCAAAAATTACTAATGGTCCCTTATGCTACAGCTAAGACGAACGCGAAAGCCCGAGCGCCGCTAACTCGATGATTCTCCAAACTCGAACCGTGACTCGGCACTTTTCTTTTTGCTGCGTCACTCTCATTTGGACCCTGAAATTTCACTTATTTTTTTGCAAGTTACTCCCCGCTCCATAACCCCTTTATTCAACCCTATCACTGCTTCGTTCACCTTCATTCGCTCTATCATCTCGGTTTTACTTCCATCACACTTGGTTTGCTCTATTACTCCAGATTTCCAATTTTCATCACCACTTGATTCACCTTCATTCACTCTTCATTCACTCTCATTGACTTTCATTATCATAGCTCGCTCTATCTCATTATTACCTTTCGTTTGACTCCTATCACCCAACTAAACCCTTTAAATTCACCACCAATTCGCTCTTAATACACCTCATTCATCTCTCTGTATACCCATTATCACTTCCGTTCACTTGTTTAATCATTCTTCCATCCTTAATCGCTGTTTTGTGCTCATTAGCGCCTCTTATCCTAAGAGGACCATTTCGTGTTGACGACGCGGTTTGGAAATGGCCTTGAAACGGAGACCTCACCATGACAGATATCAGGCTTTCGCCTTAATAAAATGGAGAAAGAGCGATGGTAATAATGCAAACGACGAAACAACGATGGTGCGTGGGGCAGACGACAGCCCGTGAATCTCGCCTCAGCCAATGGGCGCTGCCGAAACAGCCGGAGTTTCAGGATAAGGAGACGGCATCGCCGCCGCGCTTTCAGCGTTGTAACAGATTTAACGCGACAGCGTTAAGCGCCCCGTGTCGCGTAAAATGCGGTATCGGCGGCGTTGTCCGTCAGAAAATCCAGCCCGAACCACAAATCCCGTTCACTCCCCAATTCTTGTTCACTGTACCCATGCTGACTGAGCCGCCCCACTTGCTGCTCCCGTAAACACTATAGCCGGAGTTCCCTGTGGTAATTATTGTATCAAACTGTATGCGTGGACGGACTGCGGTACGTCGCACATGCGGCAAGTATGCGTATATACGTTTAGGAGAAATTGGATGTACGACCTGGTGCAACCGGGCCGTTGAAAGAAACTACAACACACTGAGAGCATGATGTCGTGTTTCAGAGAATAAAACAACGGGTACAACCTTCAAAAAAAAAAAAAGAAAAGAAAACAAATGCTGCATGTTGACTTGTTACTGCTTGTGCCGTGGCAGGAACCCGCTGAAATGCACGTTGTAGCGCCTCATTTGCCGCAGCTGCGCCTGCCGGTGCAATCCTAAAGGACATGGTGGAATCGCCCGAGTCATCGTCGACGACGGTTCGTCTTCGCTTTGGCCAGGAGCTGAGAGTGGGCTTGCCCTTGCAGAAGTGCACGGTTCATTCGTCAGGTCTCTGGGAGGAGGGACGAGTGGCACGGGCGTTACGGAAGTGCTGGGGGAGGACATCATGTTTATGGGCACCCCGCCTTCGACCATGGTGGAATTTAATGGCCCATATCCTGGAGAACCGTAATGTGGTGCCACGGATACACTAGGAGGAGAGTCGGACATCAGGGAGCCCGCTGTGGCTGACACGGTGGAGCTGCCGTAGAAGGGTGTCGAGCATCGCACGGTCTCGATGCCATCTTCATCACTGCTAAGTGACAATACCTGAGGAGGTGAGTCAGAGTTGACGGACCCCGCCGTGGCTTCCACACTCGAGTTGCCCTCGAAGGGCGTCGAGCATCGCACGGTTTCCATGTCATCTTCACCGCTGGACGACAGGTAAGGGACCGAATCATCGCTGATGTTCAAAGACATGAGTTGTGGTTCTTCGTCGGTGGACAGAGATATCGGCGCCGTCTCTGCCGTCTCCGAAGATGGCGTTGAAGCGTCCGCTTCGGGATAGCAATGGCGCGCACCTGGATTCGGTGAAGAAGCTGGCGGTTCCCGCCTGCCTCGTAGCAGGCTTGTTCCATTTCCACGACTCCGCTTTTGAGCTTTAGAAGCCGAGACACCGGGGTAGGAACGCTTTGGTGGCATGACGTCCAAACCAGACTGGTGGTGATGTGGAAGCAGCTCGCGTGCACAAGCTGATGATGATCCCAATCACGTTCCCACATCTGGGCGTTGACCATGAAAGAATGAAGCGGTAGAACAATAAGAAGCTAGGTTTTTTTTCTCTGTAAAATGTCCATTTATCTTTGTTTGGTACTTGTTCTACGTTTCTTTTTTCTATTTATTCTTGGTCGTGTTTTGTTGTGTTTTTGTCATTTTGTAACGACATTATCATCAGCGTCGTCATTCAGCTCACTGAGTTAGCGCGGCAAAAGTCTACCCATACGCGCGATAGGTCGTGTGCATAATATAGCGTACTAGAATATTCTATAGTCTAACTCATTAGTTCCTTGCAGCCTTGTGAAAGCTACAGGATATTTTAGCCAATGGAAAGGCCGAACGCCCCTCAAAATGTATTCATGCGCGCCGCGTCGTCTGGTCAGTGTCTGCTATGCCGTCCTCCACGTTTGGTGGATTGACGCAACAGATGCTTTCGTGGCGTAAGCATAAGCTGCGTTTACTTGAATGCGTCAGCGGGGCCCCGCTTCATCTAATACGCTTTCTCAGCCGTTCCTTGCAGCCTCCTTAGCCAGTAGTGACGGCGAACGCCTGTATACATGCCACGTCGTATGCTCAGCGTCTATTTGGGTTTTGCTTGGCCCCGTAATCACGTACCATCATGGAGGAAGGAAAAAGGAGAGAGCATGACGTCACGCAGCCAACCTTTCCAAGCGAACGCTCCGTGACGCCAGCACTTTGCGCCTTTGCCTTTGCTCAATCTGGTCCAATACGGTTCCCGTTGAGTCGAGATCACGGAGCAAGAACCGAAATTTGCCGAGACGTTTGGTGCCCAGTGGTCTTTTAACCCATTAGGGCCCAGCGTATATTTAAATGTACAGTACCATTTTCATTTGTACATAATTAAAGAAGAAAGATTCTGTGATCTTTAGTACGCCATCTTGCTAAGAAGGGTCCTGCCAAGACGACCACACGTAGCCCCACCTTGTGGCGCCCACTGAAATCTCCGAGTTTTCGTATAGTATACACCATGTTTGTTTACAGCGGTAAGCACCGTCGATATATTTTAGGCACTATTAGCCCCGAGAGCGACCGAGTGTCGCTCGCATGACGTCATGGCAAGGATTCGCGCCTGTCGTCTGCTACAGTTCGGGCTGCGTCCCGGCGCCTTCTGCAGCGTTTCCGTTTGTTCGCCCTCGTTCCCTATGCTAGTACACTTATGACAGTTCTCTGAAATATATTTTTACAATGTCTTCGCTGGTCAAAATTTATTGAAAGCGCTTATTTTTTATACAACAATATATTTCTCAAACACAGCGTTACTGTGCCGGCCAACGGAGCTCAGTCCCGGGAGGTGTGGGTTTTTCATTCGCAGTTCTACACTCTGCATGCGGTAGCGCGCATGAATAATAATAGCATAAACACGAAAACTTGCGATAGCACGATCCAGTTAAGCGACCATACTTGCCGTGTGGAAAGAAGCACCTAACAAACCTTGCCTATATATGATTTGTACAACATTTACCTTGACTTTAACCCGATAAAACTTGTTTGCTCACGACGAACTGATGGCAAAATATAGAATTTTCGCATTTATTCACACGAACATTCGGCAGTAGCACTAGGTCTAAACAACACTGTAGTATAGATTCTGCCAGCGCCGTTTCATTTTTGAACGGCTTCTGAAGATCAAGCCGTTCTTAATCGGTTAACTTTAAGCGATGGTATTTTTAAGTAAAGCTCATTGAGGCCACTAAACCGCTATATTATGGCGAGCTGTTTAAGCTGCTTGCCGCACGCAAAAGGCATGGACCAATGTGTATTCTCTTTTCAGTACTACACGCTCTGCTCAGTTCAACAATTTACCGGTGCTTGTTGCTTGGGGAACCGATGTGACCGATCTGCTTGGCGATCACAGCTACACGGCGCAACTCTTAGGGCGAAATATGCCTATTAGACCATGTGGCTGCACCCAGCAAGAAGGCGAAGCTTCATTCTTTAGTGGTATACGACACACTGAAAATATCAACATTCACAGAAGGAGGTCAAAAATCAATGGAGTTCATATGAGGCTTGCATGTAGTGTTCTTCTTTAAGAGGGGGGTATACCAGGGGGTCTTTCATGGACTGAAGCTTCGAGTAGTTCTAAGTTGGTATAGTTAACACCATTGTGGTTCGACACATCGTGATGCAAACGGTAGTTAGATTTTCCTCTTTCAGGCAGCCGAAGCTGCTTTCTAGTGCCCCGAGCATGTTATAGGCATTTTGAAACTGCAGCACACACAGAAGAAATCACTAGCACAAAGGCGCTGGTGTGTATACGTGTGCCTTGTGTCCTTGCTTCTTGTGTGTGCGCTGCAGTTTCAAGTTGAATAGGTACCAACTCGTCCAACTTTCAGTACTTTTATATTATAAGCATTTCCAATTGGCGCTGTAAAGCACTGCTTCATGGTTTCAATTTGAATTTGTAGTGAACGGAGGGGCTTCGTGAACAATATGTGCCTCGCTTTAACGCCCTAACGATAGTCGGTTGCTTCCATTGCGGGTGGTGTCCGCCATATTGTCGATAAAGACCGCTTCAGGCCACTATGAAACATTACATCGCTTGTAAAGGCTTTTGTCTTCATCTTAACCACGACCCTTTTCTTTCAGGTGATTGCGATACATACATGAAGCGCAGTGGGGTTAAAATACACGTAGAATGCTTTTTCGGGGCGGCTGTTTCGTAAACGATGAAAGTAGGAGCCAATTTCTTTTGCGTAAAAATGGGCGCCTATCTCTTCCTTTTACGCATTACTACAGCGCCCAGATTTGACTAGAAAAACTAACCAAAGCAATAAGAAACTTGATGAAGGCATCGCCAGTATTATCGTATTCTAACATACTGATTTATATAATAAAGTTGACACCAAATACGAATATTACTGTTCTGTGTAAAACGAAATGTCTGTCATAACTAAGTACTAAAGAAATGCCACGTTTGAAGCCAACCTTAGTAAAAATAAAATTCTCTGTGCTGAATTTGCAGACGTTCTTTTTACGCAAACTTTTTGGACAGACACGGCGCACCTCAGCCTTGCAAAAGCAGTAACGCCTGTAACTCTAAATAGCTTCGATATTCAAGCAAGAAATTTGCGCGATTCACGCAGTTTCGAAAGAGATACTGTACTTTAGGTGTGACAGCGGACAGCAGAAAGCACCCAGAACATCCTTGAGAAAGTACATCTGGCGCGCCCCATGCACCGAGGATGCACGAAGCCAACTAGCGCGCACTGCAGGCGAACGAGCCGGAGCGAGCGGCGTCCTGGCCGTGACGTCACCGCGAGAGGGCGCCACTCCAATTTATCGCCGCTAATAGCGACGTCGCGTAGGTTCCGCCCACGTTCACCCAGTGTACGTTCTTGCATTTCGCCCTCGTCGGGATACGGCCGAACGAGACCGTAGGCCTAGCTTGCTGACCGCCTCAGTGACGGCCGACAGCGCTTCCGATCTGTACTGCAGCTCATCATAGTGCTCTTATTTTTGACTGCACGATTAACGCGGGCTTAAACGAATTGGTTTCCTCGGTAATTTTGGTGCGAATAGCAAACCAAACGTAGTACTTGCAAGCCAGCCGAGCCGCCTCGCTGAGACGGCCGCTGCTTGGGTTTCCGTCTGCGATACGAAATGCCGTCGGATCGTTGCTCCCGATCGGGCCAGTGGTTTAGTACTGGGCGCTGCTTTACGAAACACGCGCAAATTCGATATATTTTAAATATTAAGAACCATTTCATGTTAAAGACAAGCTGTAGCCGCTGTAGCTGTAGCTGTTGGCCGCGGCCGTCCGATAACTCCAACTCTGTACTAACAATGTACATTTTATTTCACGATCGAAATTTCTCTTACACGTTTAGTCGCGTTTATGACATCCACACTGCAATTAACGCCGCTGTGACCATGCTGCCTGCGCATATGAACGTGTGATAGGATATCTACACTGCAGTTGCCTCAATTCTTGGAGATGAAAATAAATTTGAATGTGACGTGCTTTGTGGGGCATCTGGTCGCTCGACCTACAATCAAGGCTAATCTTATACTAGCATTCCCACAGTGCGGCAAGAAATTGTAATGACGCGCTAATAACGATCTTAAGAACATAGGTTGGCAAATGCACGCCACTCAAAGTAAAAGAGAAGCTCAACGGTTACGAAATGTTTTGCGCATAATGGCTCATCTGGTATCAGAAAGCAACTTTCGCTTTTCGCCGCGGTGGCCCATTGCTTGCGACGGTTTTCATCAACGGGAAACCTATGAAAACTTAAGCCTCTTGCGCATTTCGACGGAACTCAGCTCGTCGACATACTGCGTCTCCTTCGTTGTAAAATCAAAGAATAAGACCTCACACATGGAACCGCACAACTGCCCCCGAAAATCAGCGGCGACTAATATGCATTGTCTCTCTATCTCGCAGAAAACAATAATACGCTTGACATGTCATAAGCCGTACGATGCTCCTACTGAGCCACTGTTCACAACACTTAATCTGCTTAGAATTCAAACACTCTTTCAACACCGTTTGGCACTGACGTATGGCAAGGAGCTAAAGCACGCGGTAAACGGTATTCGGAACATAGCTCGTCTACACGAACATGTCGCAGCCTATGACACTAGGATACCTGAACAATGGAACATTCCGCACTCAAGAACGAATTATGGTCAACAGATGCTTCGACATACGCTACCCACTTTACTCAACAACCTCGCCTTACAAGTAATAGATCTTCTGTCCTGACGCAGCTTGGAAAACTACGTTCAGTCCAACTAATTATTGTTGTTTATTGAGTTTGTGCATATGTTAAATAAGCTGCATATAACCTTTTTTCTGTTTCTTTTTGCTTTAGTTTGTGCTGTACTGAATACAGTGCTTTGCTACGTTTTTTTTTTCGTTTTTTCCGTTTTTGTATCATAACACTGCTTTACGTAATCTATAATGTTCATGCAGAAATTTATTATTTCGTTGCGAACACAGACAACTTGTTTTTCTAATTATTAAAATGTATTGCTTCCTGTTTGTATACATATATTTTTGTAACTTGACGCCTGCGCATCAATGTACTTACACATGAGCGCCGGATGCCTTCTGTTGCCTTTGATGGTTTTTTGGACTGCTCAAGGTGCTTGTGCGCAACTTTCTACCCGGAGCCCCACCATTTTATTACTTTCATGGGAAATGAACTATCATTCATGCATACTATGGTAGGCGCGACACGGGCGGCGATCGGCGGTGGAGTGAATACCATGAGAAAGTAAATTCCGACGACAGCGCCACCGCATTTTCGTGACGTAGCGCGGTGGTGTAAGCTTATAACGTGACGTTTTTCTCCCCCAGCGGCCACTATTTAAACCTCCTTGGCGGCCACGCGTCTGCCACGCGCGCGCCGTGATTGGTCAGCCGGACGCTAAAAGAAAATAAAACTTAGTCTCTCTTCTACAATCATGTGCGTCCCTTTGCATGTGAAGTTTGCGCTTAGCGCCGTTGTACATCGCTCCAAAGCGTAGGGCCACCTTGTGGTGCCCAGTGAAATCTCCGGGGTCTCGCGGTGAAAAGCGAATGGACGCGGCGGCGGCGGAAGGAGACCACCGACGATGAGCGGGTCACGGACGCTGCGGCCCGCCAGGACCGCGAGGTGGAAAGAAATGCGAACCGTCCATGCGGCGCCGATCCCGAAATCTTCGAACGTTTCACCGGAGCAACGGTTAATCACCACATACACAGCTTCGTAGGTAATCCACCTTCAGAGAGTGGAACGGCACTGAATGTTTTAACATCGAAAGCTGTTAAAGGTGAGGAGAAACGTCCGAAGTCCGCAGAAAACTCCGCGCCGTTGCCTAGCAACAACCAAGCCACAGCTGCGCACCACCTGACCCAACCTCGCCTAGCCGTGCATGCGCCGAAGCAGTAGCGATGACGTCGCCTCGCGTTGCCTAGTAACCACCGGCGCAGGTGCGCGCTCGCTTCGCCCGACACAGACACGGCTCCGCCGAGCTCCCACCAGCTGCGCGCTTCTGCGTATGCGCCGTGACGTCATCCGGGCGTGCGTCAGCTACGCGCCGCCCGTACACTGTGCATAGCTTTCGCCGCACTTCCCCTACGTGTGCTCGGACCGCATGTGCTTCGCGAGGCGTTCCCCGATGCAACGGACCACGAGGAAATGCTTATACACTTCGTACAACTTAGCATCCCTTGGCATTACTTCGTATAACTTTGCATCCCTTCGTATAGACCTTTTCATAAACCGACGCTTGAGCAGCGCCATTGGCCGACATGAGTGACGTCTAGCGTCGCCGCCATTTTGGACTGTGCGCCTTGCGAGAGCAGGCCGGCCGCACTTCGGTTGTGTGGTCTTCGCCGCGCATTATTTCGATTGTTTTCTTCCGTTTCGCTTGTCTTGTGCCGCTTGACTTGTTACATGTTTCACGTACTCGCGTGAGTGCTCAGTGTAGTGTGCCATGGCAACAGCAAGCCCAGCCAGTGGATGTGTTTCTTTGTCGGTAGCGGCGGCAGCCGCGTCTGCTTCGTCGAGACCTGGCGTGCTAATCAGCGGTATATTTCATTGTTATTGCTGGGCACATGTGACCGTATCGTCGATTGAATCTGATAATCATTACGTTTCGAGATTGAGGGTTGCCTCATTTAGCGAAAGCAGGCGCGTACGTAGTTGTCGGGCAATGCTCATAGAACCAGGCGCCGGCTGCCCGACGACGCGTGTCAGTGGTTGGTAGATATGCGGTGGTTACTTCATACGCTTCCGACGCAACTGAACAGCTCAATCATCCAAAATTTATTGGATCTGGTGCGGTGCAGGGTGCTTATAACCAAATGTCAAAGCATAAAGCGTGGCGATCGAGCAGCGCGGTACCTGCAGCGAACCGACGCGCGGCACTGATCACAGATGCCAGCGCGACTGATACAGCCCAGGTGCTAGATTTTTATTTTTAGTATTTTTTATATATACATACTGTCAATCCCAATAGGGATTATAACAGGACTTGTAATAAAGATATATTTGCTTACATATATTTTACGTTTGTTTACCTGGGATGGCTTTTCTTTCGAATGTCTGAATTTGGAACAAGCCTCGCTCACGGTGAACCTTAACGTAGATCTTGCGCGAAGTTTGTATTGAAGATATCGCGTACGGCAAGAATTGTTCATGTGCGCTATCTCTGAAGCGAAATAAGCCAATAATATTGCAGCGTTAGGGCCATCGCTGCTCTTTCTCTTGTTTCCCTTACACCGTCTCACTGTGCTATGTTCCTAATAAAGTAATGTCGAGTCTTAACAATTGTCGAATAAATACATATGCATATGACTGTAAACCACTACTGACCGTGAGTGAAAAGCGCTTAGTGGTCAGCGAAGCAGTCTCTGCACGCACGTAAGTATTTCACTTGATCGACTGTGCGAATTTTTTTTCGTTACTGTTATTCTTGCAAGCATGATGCTATTGTCCGCGGACCCATGCGAATACCGTTTTTTTACGTTCTTACTTGCGCGGGCTCATTTAGCGCATTTCTACGCCACGCACAGTTAGCGCATTACGGTTCCCGAACTCTAACACTGGCGGTAGGCCGCACTGATGAGGTTGACACGTTCGTTTTTGCATTCTCTTGCTGCCCAAGTACATAGACAACGCTCAAAGATGGGTGAGCTCGATGCAGCACCACACTGTTGAAGTTAATTACCTTTATGGGCAGGGCCGCGTAGGGTACGTACGTGCGTGTGAACGCAGAGACAATGTTTTGGTGGACGCAGGGTCTGCATACATCTTCCATAGGACACCATTTTTCCAGATCGTTGCAAAGTGTATTTACCGACTAGTGATCTCGCAGAGTGCTTCAGTTTGTCTTATACCGGTGTCAAACGGCCACTTTTGATAGCGATCGAGACCGATCTGGATCGGAATGTTCGACCGCGATTGGCTCCCTTCAGCAGATTGAGCAAAGAAGCCAATCGCGACCAAGAAATTCGACCCATATCGGGCTCGATCACGATCAAAAGTGCACCGTGTGACCCCCGTATATAGGCACTGGAATGAAGTCGTGTTTGAAAGAATAACAAATGTAGCCTCTGCCACTACATACGAGAAAATATTGCATCGAAGAGCTGACAATTCTCACAACCTGTTGGGAAATGGGCCGAAAAGAGTTTACCAAAATGCGTTATTTTACCGATGTGTGCATTGGTTCACATTAGACTGAAATGCCAAGTCCTCAGGTGATGCAGGAAACCGGCGAAGCGTGAACATACCACATCGCGGCAGTGGTCTCGCGGAGTGCTGTGTTGTGGACACACTCAGTTCCTAAAATCGTTATTTTCCGCTGGTTGTTTGTGCACCCATAAACTGCACAGTGCTGGCTTGTAGCCTTTTGATGAGTATATATGCCATTATTTACGAGCGTAAGCCATTCGTGACAAAAATAAACGGAAACATCGAAGGAAAGCTACCACTCCGCAATGCAAGCGCAAGGCAAGCTCACAGTCCAGACCGAACAGGCAACACTGACACATACTCTCCACGCCAGATCGTCGGGAGCGCCCTCGTGAAAACGTCTATAGCCACGACCAGCTACGGACCGATCAGCTCCACTGTGTTTAGTCTATTGCCACTAGTGCAAGCTACCCCGAATTTTTTCGATGTATTCATCGCCAAACTTGGAGAAGTGCTAAACATAGCAGGTGCTGCTGTACATGCACCTTCTTTATTTTTCTTCCTTCATAGCATATGCTTCTCAAAGCTGATGTTTGCGTGGAAGCTTTAGAAAAGAATGGCGTAAACGATGAATGCATGATAGTCCATACACAATAATTATTTATAACGTCGCAAGAAAATGAAGGCAGGTGTACACTGGGCCTATGTGTATGCTATAGGGATGTGCTTGTTCTCGAAGCACGCTAAGATCATTTTTTACCTGTATTTCGACAAAATATTTTTTGCTGACTACAAAAACTTCGGAGACCGTTGCAGGTAAGACATATATGAAGGATTACATAAAGATTACTATAAGCCTTATATGTCTCGTTTTGAGGAGACCTTGAAAAAGTGGAGCAACAAAACCGACAAAACTAAAAAATATGTACAAAAATCGATAACTCAATAAGATCATTAGAAACCCTATAAAATTTTATATCAATCGATAGGTAATTACCCGAGGAATATAAATATCTATAGATTATCATGATATTCAGTAATTATGATAATTAGCATGACCATGATAATTACGATGGGTCGAAAAACCTGAATAGTGGCCAAGAACCGAAAAATAATAATAGTAATGGGTAATGATGGTAATGATCAGAAAAACTAACCAGCTCTTCCGCTACCAGAAAATGGGGGTAAGCGGAAGTTGTCCTCGGCGCACCTAAACTAACCATGATGCGACGACTGCGACGTAGAGAACGACGTCACTGACGGTATGCCCGCAGTCCGCCGTTGTCGCTTGCGTTCAATGCCTAGATTGTGCTCGGCGGCGTGGTTAGCAGTATTCGCCCGCCATTGCCGCTTGCGATTGTTCGAAATTAAATTGCTTCAAAATTAAATCTGTCCGTTACATAAGACAATGAATGGCTCTTACCCCCTTAAACAATGTCTATACCCCCGTGAATGCGGCCTCCCCATTACGACAACAGAAGAGAAGTGAAATTCTACGCTGGAATGGTTAGCGGCAACGTAGCCAGCTGTGGAAGCAGACGATGACGACGAACGCGGGGGCAGCGGCATGAGCGCGTGCCGAACATGAGCGCAAACCGAGGGGCGCCAACGAGCCAGCTGCCGAAGAAGACGACGACGCTCGAGCCAGTGCTGATGATGATAGTTTGATGAGTACAAGGACGCCACCGAAATCTGTGCCTTATGACAAGCTTCGCTTGAAAATGGGTATGCAGAGAGATGAATGAGGTGAATTTAAGGGGTTAAGTTGGGTGATAGGAGTCAGAGAGAGAGAATAAACTTTATGCAAAAGAGCGCATGAGCGTAGGTAGCTCCTTCGCTCTGCAGTGGGTGCGAAGGGTAATGATGAGGCAGAGTGAGCTAAGATATGAAGAGTGAATGAGAGTGAATTAAGAGTAAATGAAGGTGAATCAAGTGGTGATCGGGTGAATTAAGAGTGATGAAAATTGGAGACTTGGAGTAATAGAGCACGCCAAGTGTGATGGAACTAAAACCGAGATGATTGAGTGAATGAAGGTGAATCAAGCAGTGGTAGGGTGAATCAGGAGTGAATCAAGGGGTTATGGAGTGGAGGAGTGGTTTGAAAAAAATACATGTGAGATTTGAAGGTTAAAGTGAGAGTGGCTCTGCAAAAAAAAAAAGAAATAAGTGCTCAGTCACTGTTCCAGTTCGGTGAATCATAGGAAGGGTGAATAGCAAAAATCACTAAATTTTGGTTTCAGAGTGATGATGACTCAGCACGTCCGAGTTTGGTGAATAAAGGAATAAAGGTGCAAGCAAAGATGAACGCATCTGATTTGATGACCGCGGAGTGGCTATCAAAACGCTGGAGTGTGTCAGTGGAGCAGCAGCAGCGAGCGAAGCCGGCGCAGATGGCTTTTAAGATATAACCGCGCAGGCGGGCGTTCGCGCCCCTCCCCTCCCCCTACTGGTGACTGTGAACACTATAATACTTATTTGTTCTTTACTTGTGCAACGTCGACGTGCCAGAAAGCGGACGAGAAAGTTTTTGGTGCGCCCTATATGGCGGTACAGGGACACTTAGAGCCAGGCGCACACTCTGCTTTTCCGCATGTGCCAGCGGTTGGCACACAGCTCCTTGTCCGTAAAATGGACGTCCGATTTGACATAGAGGCACGCATATCCGCGAACGGTTTCCAAAAACGCCTCCATTGCGAGGCGAATTCTTCGTCGACGTCTCGGTGGCGGTGTGGGAAGGCTTAACAAAAACAGCCCCCTTGACTGGACATGGCCTGTGAGATTTTACGGCGTGCGTGTCACTGTTCGATCTCAGAGCCCATGCATTATGATTCTTTGCTTGTGCGACAGATGGCGCCACAACTGCGCAGCTCGCTTCTGATTGGTTCTCGTTTTGCGGCTGCCGCAAAAAATGGGTCTCGCACCCATTCGAGCGTTTGCCGTGCGTTGCTGCCGCTTTTCGTGAATCTTGCCGCGCGCGACAGCATCGCTCGCCGCGTGCGGCCTGTCGCGCGCGTTTTTGTCGCTAGTGTGGACGTACCTTTCCATCCCGGTGCGACCGCGCGGCCACAGTAAAGCGCGACGCCTCCACCTCCCTACCATCCCTCCGTAGCGTTGTGTGTGACTGGAAGACTTCGCGCTTCCATTCCCGGTTTCCGCCCTTGTGTGCGCGAGCCACGATTGCCGGCTAACCGTCGCATGCTTTCACTCGCACATGGAGCGTACGGCGCGCGGCGACGATATTATCGCCCGTGGACTTTATACGGAACCTCACGGCGACGATGATGGCGATGGCAGAAATTCGCCTAGAGTGTCCATATAATTGCTGTCGTAATAAAACACGCTAGTAGCACCTGCGCGTTCATTGTGGCGAGGCGTACACCGTTCCGGGAACTTAAAAAAAATGTTACGAGCTCATTTACAGTAATACCTTTAAGCCGATAGGTTATGTTGAAAATATGGCTGCAGGAGGTGCGTTTGGTTGTTCCGGTCGCGTAGGTTCTTTCGGGTCTTAGTGCTTTCTCAGTAGTAGTTAGCGCCAGGGGCGTAGCCAGGAGGGGGGGGGGGCGATGGGGCTTCCCCCATCGTGCGGGCATGCACCGCCAACCAAAACCACCACTGGCCACCAATATCTCCGTGACGGTCAGCTGGCAGCTGATAATTTTCTGCAAGCATTTTCAGGAAGCGCGCCCAATGTCATAAATGAGGTGGACCAGGGCAGCAAAGTAAAATAAGAGAAATCAGAAGAAAGTTAACTTCGCTTACTAACTCATTTAACAAACGTGGTATCAGCGCGCACAAGCAAACATGAATAGATCACACTGAATGACCGCAGACAACGACTATCAAAACGCTGGCAACGTGCGCAGCCGCTGCAGCGGGCGAAGGTTCGTGCGGTCTATCCCTTCAACGGAAACTAAGCGGCGAATGCACAGCGCATACAAAGGTCAGAGCCGTGTGGTGATAAGAGATGGTGCGGGCGACCGCAACAAGCGGGCAAAGCACAAGCCCAGTTGTTGTCAGAGGAGAAGCTGCCCCCCCTCCTTCCTCCCGCGCTGCCTTCCCGCTTTCTTGCTTTCGCGTTGGAGATTGAGTGAGCAGTTCCCCTTGAGCACGGTTGCAAGATACGCATTTGGTGCCTCAGCACAGCGTCGCCCGGCCTCCCTCCCTCCCATACCCCACGGCCTTTCGCGCGACGGTCGCGTTTGCTTCCCGCCGTACGTACGCTCTCCGTGATAGCACGCGTCCCCCGTGCGCTTTCACTCGCGCATACGGCGCGCGGCAACGATTTTTATCGCTCTTGGACTTTATACGGAACCTCACGGCGACGGCGATGGCAGAAATCCGGTTGAAGTGTCCATATAATTGCTATCGCAATGAAACAAGGAAACAAGGAAACAATAAACAAGGAAACAAAGGATGTGACAACCTGTTATGAAGCATGCAGCACTGGTATTCTCCGTCGATTATCTCTTTTTGTGGGGAACCATGTTCAGTAAAGGATGTCATAGAAACCAGGGTCTTTATAATTTATAATGATAATAGTAGAAAACTACCATTTTTTGCGAATTTTGACTTGTCCCCATCAAGAACGCTTCATGGAACCAGAGTCCTTTAATAGTTTAAAGGACTCTGGTGGAAAATCACGAAGCTCACGTGGGTCAGAAAATGGGGACCAATACCAGGAATCTGGGACAACGCCGAACAGCGCCTCTAGCGGCCGCCTCTGAAAACATGCGCATTTTCTATGGGAGAGCGTCGTTTTTCCCAAATAACTAATCATAGAAGCCATCTTTCAAAATATTACCGTGGAAATAGGCTCTAGGAGCTTAGCCCGACATCTCATGCAAGCGGTACCATTACTTACGACAGAAAACCCGTTCCAAATTGCGGGCGAAGTTCGAAGTATGGGAGTCTATGGAAAAGGCCAAATTTTGGAGGCTTTTTTGGCCAGTAAAAAGCAATTTGCGATGAGCCTATTGCATCGATCGACGTATTATTGGGGATTTATCAACTTCAATGACTCGGCTTTCAGCTAGTTGCAGCAGCAACTCTTGAAATGGCAAAAAAGTCGTTCCAAAATCGCAGTTTTCATAACAAGGTCGCAGAATTTATTGTGGTACGTATATAAACCTAGTTTTTGCCTCCGGCAGCACTCAAACCGATAGCCGAGCGTTCTGCGCGACCACCGATTAGGATCGCTGATACCACGATTGGCAGTTCGCAGGTTCGAAGCCAGCGGCGCCGCTATTTTTTTTTATCACTTTGTCGCTGCTTAGTTTGGCCGTTTCCCGCCAGATGGCATATTCCGAAACGCAGGTCATTTAGTTGCGGTTCTTGTTTCGTTTCTTTCTACTGTACCAACGTCTTCCTAAAAAAAAATAGCTGGCTGGTTTCGTGAACATGCGAACGTGCTTCCAAACTTCTTTTGCACTTTAGGTGTAATGTATTTTAGACAATAAACCCAACTTTGTGTTTTCAAAGTTGATTTCTTTCTTAAGGCAAACATTTATGAAGACATTACTAAGAAATATTTTTGCCTATTCAGCTATGTCATGGAAAGGCGTGTTTGTGCGACTTTTGTTCAGCCTGAAACGTACCACAAAAATAAATAGCTTCCCGTGAGTGCAATTAAAAGACGCAGAAGTAGAAAACTTGGCTGCAGCCCCAGACGTAGTATTCTTACAAAGGAATACAGAAGCTATTTGACTGAGTATATTTGCATTATATCAAAGCAGAATTTTTGCGTACTGGATCTTCGGTGCAAATGAAGGCTGTCCGAATTATTTCACAAGCTTTTTTGCTTAGTACAAACCAATACCTCGAAACATAAACATTCTATCCTCAATATGCAGCGCACGTGTCTTATCATTTGAACCATTCCCATATACCTTCACGAAATTCCCGAAATACTAAAGGTCTTCATATCCTTTTACCACGACGTACGCAGAGGAGTATTGGAAATAATGCGAAAAGACACCGGGGCGTGTTAATGTAGTTTGTCGTGTAAAAATAGAGAACTATTCCAATCACAGACCACACCCTTTTTGAGTTATGCCCACAAAGCGTTGCAAGAAGACATTTTTTTCGGCTAGAATCACCAAAGTTACTATGGCATTCTGCTGTTCTGTTCTTAACTAACTCTATTGCTGAATCAGATCGCAGCACCATGATATAATTACTGGTACAATTCTTCAGTAATTCTGTAAGAATTTTCTCCTACGCTAAATTTAACGTGTTTGGACAATTGAAGAAACATGAGAAAGGACCGTGAGGCTTGCAGAAATGTTCCCTTATTAGAATCGTTTATCACCCATATCGGTACGGTGGTATTGTCATGATCACTCCAGCGTCCACGGACACCATTTATCACTTTACTGCCTGTAAAAAAAATACAAAAGTGTCGTTCCTTGTGCGTGAGTAGCACAATCGCAGCTGATCCTTTCATATGGGCCCACTAAGCTACACCTTCCCTTTTCTGCCATGGTGCCACAAGAGATGTCAATTTCACCCTTGAATTTCTCCCTTTCAGTTTGCTAGAAAGTATAGGGACGTACACAAGACGAACAGGCGAAGTTTTGAAGTAGTCCTGAGATTTTAGTAAAATTTCA
The DNA here is from genome assembly GCF_013339745.2 of Dermacentor silvarum. NCBI lineage: Eukaryota > Metazoa > Arthropoda > Arachnida > Ixodida > Ixodidae > Dermacentor > Dermacentor silvarum. Next base: position 250,903,540 of record NC_051154.1, read on the forward strand.
TAGGCAATGTTATTATCCTTTATTTGTTTACATATTTATTACACCTGATTGGTGATAATAATGACGTGCTACATAATAGTTCAGTTCTTCTACTTAATAAGTCATGTCTGAGTCTGCTGTCCTGAAAATTAACCAGGTGTAAGCACTGCATGACGTTGGCTGGAAGGCCATTCATTAAAAAAAATTGTGTGCAGAATAAAGAAAATGCAGGTGTTCAATCGCACAGTCGCCGCCAAAAGTTTACGCGGCCGAGGTTCTGCGAATAAGTTCATTTTCAACGCAGCTACCCCGCAGCCAGTAAAACTATGCAAAACTTTTGTTTTGTTTACTCTAGACCAGTATACGCTGTAAATCCGAATACTACGATGCGTGACTAAGGCGTAGAAATATAAATATTTTTTCACCTTCCGGGGTACGAAAGCTTGTGACGCTGACTATACGTTCTGAAGGCGAGGTTGCTTTTTAGCTTATTCGTGATGACAAGCGCCGAGCTCTTGGTGATGGGATATTGGAGCGTAGAATTGTAGAACTTGTGCAAGCTCAGGCGACTTCACGACGCAAACCTAGCGATAGAAGCTCAGAAGGAGGAATAAACATTTATTGTAGAGCCAGCACTTTATGATGGCCGGGCCTAAGCCTCCCATGAGGGGACGTCGAGGGCTTGCCTCGCCGCCGCCTCACGGGCGTGCTGGGTCGCCCAGGTTTGGTCGTCGAGGGCGGAGCTCCGCAGAGCCTCACGCAACCTCGACGAGGGGGTCGTGGTGTTAATGTATGTGTACAGTGCTGGGCACTCCCACAGCACATGCGGAAGCGTAGCCGGGTGAGTGCCACAGCACCGGCAGTTGGGTGTACTGTAGACTTCAGGGAATATAAGGTGGAGGCGGGCGAGTGAAGGGTACGTATTTGTTTGTAGCAGACGCAGGGTGGTAGCCTGCGCCCAGCTGAATTTGGGGTGAGGTGGGGGGAAAGATCGGCACAGCATGCGTTTAGTTTATTAACACTGATGATAGATGAATAGTCAGAGTAAATGAATGTTACTGTCTAATTCTGGACAGACTCGAGTGTAATGCATACGTTCTAGATCACTGTAGGTTCCATACTAATTCCATACTACGCATTCCTATTCGAATTTTGGCCTGTCTTAAGCCTACCGAGTCTTAAGTAATCAAAATAGGTAGGAAATTGCTTCTTGGGATGTAGCCGAGGCCATGGTAGATGTGATTAGTAATGCGCTATATGTGAGTAGGCTGACTGGGATTATTACATGAAGTGCGCCAACGTACCTACGTAAAGCCATGGTGGAAATTATGGAGCCCTTTATTGTAAATATATTGAAGTCATCTGAGAGTGTCTCTGGTAAAAAGTTATAAGTTTATTAATATGAGGACTGATTAGCCTTCTGTTAAGCTGTTAGGAAAAATGCCATGTACGAAGTGCTATTGTGGTTAAAATTACAACGTTATCAGCGCTTCCAAAAGAAAGTGACTGTACAAGTCCATTTTTCTCGGGCGTTCATGTCACCTAGGTACCACCGCCTGACCCAAGACCTTTATGTTTTAAAATCTGCCCCGATGACGTAAGTTACGTTGCGGAAAAAAATAAATACCCTTTCTAAAGAATGAACCATAACAGCTTCCCGACAAAGCGCAGTACGTTGCCGCAAGTCGTCATTTGTGATAACGATAAGAGCGACAGCCCGTCGTTAAAAATGACTTGTCACTCCCCGGTTTTTCTTTTTTGCTCAAGGATGCAACTAACCCGTACAAGGGTAATCCCTCCCTTCGCATGATGCTTGCGACCTTTCTGGTTCTGGACAAGCGCGTTGTTTGTGTATATTTCAGGCGCTTGGCATCGAAAGGCTTAAACCTTTAAACAGCGAAAGGCTGTCACAGTCGCTTCGGTAGCTGCACGGAAAGCGCGGACAATCAGTCTACTTTCAGCACACGCGCTCTCAACCAAGACATATTTGCGAGAAAGGGGCTCCTATATTACCCATAGCGAGAAATGTATCCACAAATTACACCTCATTATCCCGATGTGTTTATGAGCCGCACTCTGGGCCTGTATTCCGTGTTATGACAAAAAATATAGTTTGTGCAGTGTCAGTAGCCTAAACATAAAACAGGAAATTGAAGTCATCACATCAACTATCATATATCATAAATTGAAAGAAATAAAACTGAAACTGTACTTCATAATACTCGCACTGCAAACTTTTATGCATGTGATTCATTTCAATTTCCTATCTGTTCCAGGGTAGAAATATGCTGTTCAGTTGGTAAACACAGATTATTTTGCAAAATTTGCTAAGAATTTTTGCCTCCAACATATGTTCCTATTGGTCATGCACATTTCTATCTATCAAATATATGGTCGAAACATCACAAAGTCGAATTGTGAATCATTTAAAAGTTAAACTGGCTTCTCCACATAGGGGAAATGCCGTAGGAATTTGAGAATGTAATAATACACAATCATTTGGTTGCATAAACTTCCTGGCTATAGGCATGTAATGAAAAGCTCAAATGTATTACACGGCTTTGTCTTTTCGCAGCAATTTCATTCACTGCATTTATAAAGCAATGTACGTTTTTTTTTATTTTAGCGCGTGAGTCCAAAAACACATAGCAACTTATTTACCAAAGCGATATAAGTTTCAAAAGCTTGTTAATTAGGTTGTCATTTGAGCAAATAAAACGAGAGACTTTCATGCACAGACAAAATAAGCGGCTAAGAGGAACAACTGACTAGTTATTTCAGAAGAATAACTGAGTTTAGCTACGTAGTGTTAAACTATGTAGCTTTAAATAATGCGCATATTTTATACATCGCCGGATAGGGGTCATTGGAGATCGCTGGGCGAGGCCTTCGTCCTGCCATGGACATAAATATAGTCTGATGATGATGATGAAACATTGCCGGAGGTGACCACCTCTCATCCAAGAAATATTTTTTACAGTTTAATAATTTATTTATTTGCGCCGTCAGCACTCGAAGGCATTACGGAAGGAAGTGGGTTGAGCAGGCTAAACAAATAATGCAATGATTAAAAAGTAAGTTTCTAATCATATAATTTTAGCTGGTGGTACGTGGAAAAAAGTTCAGTGCGCACGACGAAGGCAGCTTTACAATTATACCATATTACCTGACCTTACAAAGAATTTAAAAGGAACATAGTAAGTAATTAACAAATTCAGATTACACAACGTACGGTAGTTGATGTTGCATGAAACTTGCGTTTATTTGTACTCTTTATGATTTCTTTGGGGAGGCGATACCATTCAAGGGCTGTGTGAGGCCAGAAAGAGCTGAAGGAAGTTAATGTGACTAAATCTGATACGTATTTTGTACAGCTGATCAATACGATGCCATATATATGGTGACGGAGATACAGTCGTACGCGGATATATCAAGCCAACTTATAACGAATTATTCTGTATATCGAACAGCTGTAAAATCCCCTTGAAAATTCCATGCAAATGTATCGGGCTGGTGCACGCGTATAAAGAACGCTCGTTCACCAGCACATTCGATATATCGAACGCGGCGCCACGCAGAAGACCTCATAGTGCACTCCTTTGTACACTTTGAGGTATTCTGGCACCTGGAGGTGGAGAAGAGATAGTGCAGTCAGTTGAGCCCCGTCAGGCTGTTCAGCTAGCCCTCATGCTACCTCGGACGTCAACATTCCTTCTATCCGATTTTGGAGGCGTCGTAGTGTGGGTTGAGTGCCTATTCACGAGTTTATTTTCCGCAAGCGATGGCCGCTACAAGTGTAAAGAAAGAATCAGCTTGGACTTTTCAATGAAGTTGAAAGTGAACCAGCATTTTTTTTTGCGGGTAAATAAAGTGTGCTTGCTTTTTTCCCCCATGTTGCGTGCAGTAAGTTAGCGGCTCTCAGATGCACTAACCGGTAAGCCACCGCTTACCTGAGGGCCTATTATTTTATATACCGAATTACCTATATAACGAACTTCTTGTGATCCCCTTCAGATTCGATATATCCGGGTTCGACTGTATCAGTTTACGGGTTACAAATTCAACTTTAGCTTTATTTGGGGTTAGAGTAGCTATTCGATCATAAGTTGAACATATAAAACGAGTGGAGTAAATTTGAGTTCTAATGAGGTAATAAATACAATGGAATTTCACACATTGGATGTATACTCAAATTTTGTTCCTATTAGTGTTTTCTATAGTAACATGAGAGAGGATGGTGGCATTATAAGTGTACAGGAGCCAATAACCCAACGTTCGATCCGCAGTGTTACTAATGTCGATATGCCAGGTAAGATTAGCGGTAATAGGTTGACCAGGTAAGATTAGCGGTACTATGAACACGTGAATACTTTTATGAATATACAGGCTGTAACTCCGTGTTGTTAAGTAAGTAATACCCGTGTCACACGGGCGTTTGGAAGGCCTTCCAACCGATAGTCAGTTGACTCAAAGGTCAAGTTCGAGCTGCTACACGTGCGGTTTCGAAGGCCGCCGAGTCAATAGTCTATCGAGTCAACGGAGCACCCTACAACTCTATTGAAATCTGGATGGCCTTTGAGCAACGGAAGCGGAAACAGCGCGAACATGCCGTCTCGTTCACAGTGTGCTCGTACTCACGGTTAGAAAGAACAAATCCAACCAAAATGCTCTAAAAATACTATACATGAGTGTTATTAATTATTCAATAAACTATTTTCGCCACTTCATATGTGCGAACTGCACATACTCTCGACAACAGCGACGTGCTTGTGTTCATTCCTTCCTCCATGTTGTCTAGTACACTCTCCCTCTACTCCATGTGTTGCCGGATTCCGTCATATCGCCGCCATTTCGCAACATAAAATAAATTATAGCGTTTTTAAGTGGTTTTAATGTTCTTTAACTTTTGGTTACATGAAAACGAAAATAAAGATCCGCAGCTGCCACACAATTTTGCGAGAAACGCCTGAACCACTCAACGGCCTTTCAAAAGTGCCGTGTAGCAGCGCGACAACTCCTTCGAGTCGATAGAGTTGTGGCGTTTCGAAGGCCGTCGACTGGAAGGCCTTCCAAATGTACCCGTGTGACACAGGTATAAGTCGAAGAGTTGTTTTGAATGGAGTTGCTCAGATGATGTTGCTGCTACGTCTGGTGTGCCACAAGGCTCCGTGTTGGGGCCGATTCCTTTCCACTTTTTTAATGCGAAAGCATTATATGCCCCATTACGCGAAAAACCGTAGTTGTAGTCGGCGGCGTGACCGAATGACGCTACCAAAAATGGCCGACGGCAAAGAGTAAAAACGCGTAAAAAATGCTCGAATTGATGACAAATTTAGCAGGCAGGTTCATGTAAACAAAGTAAACTAATCCCTTTGAAAAGAATAATAGGTAAATTTTGATCTGGGCGGGAATCGAAACCGGGCCTGCGGGGCGCGGAGGAGACCCGACTTTGTCCCCTACGACCGGATAAACTCATCCTAGCCAACTCATCCTAGCTCGACTCGTAACTCACGCTCCACCGCTACTCCGAATTCCGTCGCTGCCGAGAAATGTATGCAGCCATCTACGCCTCAAGCTCTGGCGAGGAGCCGGCCCCGGCCGCCCCAACTCTCTGCCCTACGCCACCCCAAGCTACCCATCAACGATCATAAAATCATCCTCCGTCCCCGTGGCGGCCTCAACCTTCGGACCGTGAACGGCGTTGCGCTTCGCGATGGGATTCTGCAAGCAGCCCGCCTCGGACACCAAGAGGCCAAGACAGGACACCGTAATCATCAACACCCTCCAACACGTCGTCCTCATCAACACTCCCGACCCACAACGCCGACACCACTACCTCGAACAAGACTTTTCGAACAAGACTGGGTGCCCAAGCACCTCTACTACTCCTCTGTACTATATAGGTGCTACATCTGAAACAGCCTGAAACCGTAGCCATCTCCTGAAACAGCCCTCCAACCGTACCAAGCCTATGGCCTGATCCCACTCCTGGACGGACTCAGGCAACCCCCAGTTCCAGTCCCCCAAAAATGCACAAACCCGGTCGCACACCAGTGAGGTGAAGCATCAATTGCGATAGCAAATTTGAAGAGAGAGCTATACGGAGTAATGATAGCAGCTTTATCAGCTGTAAAACTTGGACATGCAGCAGCACCGGCAACACGCAGAACTGTGTCGACGCCGCCGGCGTTTTGCCCGCGTTCGCTCAAAATGCCGTGCGGCGTTGGTGACTGTTGAAATGTCGAAGTGGCGTAGCGCCTCGGCAGCGCAGTTCAGCGAACCGCGTTCCGCCTTTGCATAACGGACGTCGAGGGATGTGCTCCTCTCTACAAGTCATCAAAATGTGTCTGCGTCGACTGCCCACGGTTCAGCGCTGATGTGTGGTTCAAATACTGTGCTTGAAACGAATGGCGCAGCTGTGGCGGCAGAACGCCATGAGGCCTCAGTTTGTGCTCTGTGCTTGAAACGAGTGGTGCAGCTGTGGGGCAGAACGCCGTGAAATCCGTGCTGTGCAGACACTCGAAATATCCAATTCACGTCGGCGTCTTGGCAACGGCCAGTTTCGCGAACCGGCGCGCCTGGAGCGGCGCCTCTGTGGCCGCTCTATTCGGTAGCGTCGACGCAATAATATTTACGTACCATCCTTGCTTGACAGACGCCGATGGCGAAGGTGCTGCGATTGCTCCGGCCAGCTTTGCCGTTTTTCTCACATTAAAAACATGTAGCAATATATACATGCCTAGCATGTCTTAATAAGACAATGTCTACCATGAAAGATTGTCAGGAGTGCCCCAGTAGTGCTCCCAATCTGGCATTCCACGCTTTGCATGCCCTCAGTAAGCATGATGACATATGGGCCCATTTTCTTCAAAGTGAGCTGCTATTCTGTTTGCAAATTGGGGAGGCTAGCTAAGCTGGTTGTTCTTTGTGTTTTGTCAATTGATGAAAATTCTGGTAATGTTCTTTAAGGTGCTTTTAAAAGATGTTAAGCCTACCAAAAACTGCACCATTGCAGTT